>NC_042957.1:66168591-66251091 GCF_901001165.1 Salmo trutta | reverse complement strand
GAATTCAGGTAAGCATTTCAAATATGCAATATAAAGTGTGTGACTAGTATATCCTGTATGTCTACCTGACATATGTTGGAAGGCATGTGTGCTGAAAGTTTGGGAGAAGTAGAATACAAAATGTTTTTTCTACACCCAATTTACACCACTTCTGTAGAACGACCCATATAGGGAATAGGCTGTCATTTGGACCGGAAAACACAGCGTTTCTGACAGGTAACAGAAGACATAAGGTAACTGCAGAGTGAACAGCTTACCCTGTCGGTAGACATGCTGGAGTCGATCATTAGGCAGGCCGTAATAAACAGTCTTCAACTTCACATGGTTTTCAGGCAGGGAGTGTGTGTGTGTGAATAAGTGTGCATGTGTGCGTATGATTCTGTATGTGTGTGTGCTCCCGTGTGTGTGTGTGCGCTCCACGTGTGTGTGTGTGTGTGTGCGCGCATCCTTATAAATGTTTTTAATAATGCTTGCTACTGTCTCAAACCTTCTGATTAGTTCAAAAGAGACTGGCTGCACTTAGCAGCGTCTCATAACATCTGCTGTAATTTAGTAGAGGAAGCCACATGAACCACTTGACTCCAGATCTACATGAAGGCCATTCAGAAGGTTACACTGTTCAAATCAATGAAGTTGTTTCACTTTTGGGATAATGAGGGTTTAGGAAGAACTGTAGAGATCTCTCGTCTGACTCAACATTATGTATGTCATCTCTATAGGCCCTGTAATGCCTCCAACGCACGTATACACTATAGAGGGCACTGCATAGTGTGTACGTGTGTGTGTGTGTGTGTGTGTGTGTGTGTGTGTGTGTGTGTGTGTGTGTGTGTTTGTGTGTGTGTGTGTGTGTGTGTGTGTGTGTGTGTGTGTGTGTGTGTGTGTGTGTGTGTGTGTGTGTGTGTGTGTGGGTGCGTGTGCGTGTGCTTACGCTAGTGTGCTGAAGAATTTCACTGACCACATCTCAAGAACATCTGAAATGGCACCCTATTCCAGGGCCTAGTCAAAAGCAGTGCACTATATAGGGAATAGCATGCTATTTGAGACGCAAACCTCCACCTAGCCATGCCTGCTCACCTGCCTGAGCTACTGAGCTGAAGCTGAAAAATACACAAACAAGCTCCCTGTTACACATTCCATGGACACACATGAAATATGAATGTTCATGAGATGGTTCCATTACTGAACAGTTTACTATAAATGCCAGTATATTGCCTGCTCAGTATTCTACTGGGGATTTCTCTGGCATTCGTATTGCCTAACTCCTACACTCTAAAAAGAAAAGGTTCCTGGAAGATCTTTTAGGGGTTCTTCAAATTGAAACTGTGGGGGAACCTCTATAAGTTCCTCGAAGAACCCTTTAAAAGGGTTCTCCAAAGAACCCCCTTTAATTATTATTATTATTAATCAGCATAACAATAACACAATCTTTTATTTGTCAATGTTTATGATTTTAGTGGCAAAGAAGAATTCAAACATCTAAATATGAGGTGAACTCCCAGCAGAGCTCCAAGTTCAATCAGAATATCCTCTGGCATGTAAATGTGTTGATGTTAAGAGAATTATGTTCTCAATGTTAACTTCAATTAAATACTCAGTCTGCCACCCAGAATGTGTAAGATTCTGGTTGAATAACACAGACGGAGGCCCAGCTTACAAGAATCTGTCACGATTCCCACCGACGGTGGCGCCCCCTCCTGCTCGGGTGGCGCTCGGCGGTCGTCGTCACCGGCCTATTAGCTGCCACGATCCCCTTTTTGGTTTTCTACGGGGTGCCGGAGGACATTGTCTCTGATCGAGGTTCCCAGTTCACATCCAGGGTCTGGAGAGCGTTTATGGAGCGGCTGGGGGTCTCGGTCAGTTTGACCTCCGTTTATCACCCCGAGAGCAATGGGCAGGCGGAGAGGGTGAACCAGGAAGTGGGCAGGTTCCTGAGGTCGTATTGCCAGGACCGGCCAGGGGAGTGGGCGAGGTATATTCCCTGGGCTAAGTTAGCCCAGAACTCACTTTGCAACTCCTCTACTAACATGTCACCCTTTCAGTGTGTGTTAGGTTACCAGCCGGTCCTGGCACCATGGCACCGGAGCCAGACCGAGGCTCCTGCGGTGGAGGACTGGGTACAGCACTCCAAGGAGACCTGGAGAGCCGTCCAGGACTCACTAAAGGAGGCCAGTGCGCGGCAGAAGAGGAGTGCTGACCGCCACCGCAGTGAGGCCCCCGTGTTCGCACCGGGAGACAGGGTCTGGCTCTCGACCCGGAACCTGCCCCTCCGCGTGCCCTGCCGGAAGCTGGGGCCGCAGTATGTGGGGCCCTTCAAAGTCCTGAGGAGGATAAACAAGGTGTGTTATCGGTTGCAACTCCCTTCCTATTACCGTATTAACCCCTCGTTTTATGTGTCTCTCCTCAGACCAGTGGTGGCTGGTCCCCTGCAAGAAGGTGAGGTGCCGGAGGTCCCTCCGCCCCCTCTGGACATCGGGGGGTCCCCGGCGTACAGCATACGGGCCATTCTGGACTCGAGATGCCGGGCGAGGGGCCTTCAGTACCTCGTGGACTGGGAGGGGTACGGCCTGGAGGAGAGGTGCTGGGTGCCGGCGGAGGACGTCCTGGACCCATCTATGTTGAGGGATTTTCATCGCCTCCGTCCGGATCGCCCTGCGCCTCGCCCTCCGGGTCGACCTCAAGGCCGGTGTCGGCGCGCTGCGGGAGCCGCGCGTCAGGAGGGGGGTACTGTCACGATTCCCACCGACGGTGGAGCCCCCTCCTGCTTGGATGGCGCTCGGCGGTTGTCGTCACCGGCCTATTAGCTGCCACCGATCCCCTTTTTGGTTTTCCCTTTTTTTGGTTTTGGGCACCTGTGGCCAATTAGCTATTAGAGGGGGTATTTAGTTTAGCTGGCCCGTCCGTTGTTTGTGCGGGATTAATTTTGTTCATTGACGACGTGTTGTTCGTCGGCTTTGCCTTGTCGCCTATTTGTATTCATTCCCTATGTTTGGGAACTTTTGTTTATCTCCAGTGTTATTTAAAAAAACGCTACCCTGTGTTCGCTGCTTCCTGCGCCTCATTCCTCCTACACGACTACCGAAGCCATTACAGAATCAGAAGTGTTTATTCACGAGGGCGCTCTGAAATCCATTGTACAGAGACATCATTATATACCAGGCTCCGTATTTACGCACACGCATACAAACATTAAGGCCCAGATCTCTTAACACTGTAGATCATTACCCAGCTGACAGTTTCCTTCCTCTGAGATTAGGGAAACCTTGAGGGGGACTCCCTCTCATATCCTAAACCCTCAGAGTTCCAGCTAGGGCAGGTCAACCACAGTTTAACAGTTCTTGGTGTTTACTTAAACACACAGACCCACATTCTTCTCTTATCCTAGTCCAACCTCATTAGACTTAGGCTTAACCCTTTAGTTACTCATTTTACATGCTATATAGACCATATCCCTAATAGTTAAGTCTCAGGGTAGAATTACTGAATCATTACATTCAAACATATAAATCCCTTTACAGTTGATAACCTTCATCTCCGTAGCCAGAATGATTTTGCAGTGCATGGTGATTGAACAGGTTTCTAGTTATATTCATCAGAGGTGTAGGGAGGGTGAAGTCTGTGATTAGAAACATAATAATTATATAGATGATCAACAAAACGTGCACACGACAGTATTCATACCTTGGTTTTGTGTTAAATGTGAATGAAAGAACTGTTCACTTTTGACAATGATTTTCATACACACACACCTTGTCCATAATGTAGTGACCTCTGGGATCTTCATCGAAGAGGTCAGGGAGGAGGAAGATGGCTGCTGTGACTGAGTCCTATAACGTTTTAGAGAAACCATTAATACAAATTAGATGATAGCCTACATGTGATCTGCATAACATTATGCGACAAACCAATACCAATTGTACGCATGTGTGCCTCCTCGTCAGTATACCTGCAGACATCTGCGCCCAATGCAGCTATAGCCTATAACATATTCTTACCTCTTTGTTGATTGACATCTGTTGAATTGAGACCATTTTCTGTTTTAGAAAGATTTTTAAAATGGAGAAAGTGCCAAACAACACAGCCATTTGCACAAATATGAAAAATTAGATGGTATAATCATAAAACAATATAATTTTAGATCATACAAGGCAGAAACCTTAAACAGGAGATGTTAAACATGCTCAGTTTTCTGTTGCTGTTTTCTCCAATTCAAATCCAAAGTTAGGTTCCTAAAGGAACCCCCAAGAACCTCCATCATCGAGGTTCCTCGATGATCCCCACGTCCTATGGGGTTCTTGGAAGTACCTTTTAAGGGGAATTTTTCAGTGGTAGAAACCCTAAGGTTCTTCAGCGAGAACCCTTGTTGAACCCTTGATTTTTAGAATATATGGTCACATACTTGACGATACTGTAATCCTTCATTTATCTATTTCTAAAATAGCCACTATAGGGTTGAGTGGAAGAAAATGAGAAGAGCCCTGGAGCACAGCAACAAACGCTAACGATAACATCCTTCATCTCCACTGAGCATTTCAACATAGGGCGTCTCACAAATGTCACCCTATTCCCTGTATAGTGCACAACTTTTAACCAGAGCCCTTTGGGCCTTGGTCAAAAGTAGTGCACTATATAGAGAATATGGTGCCATTTGAGACGCAATGACTGAGAGTCATATTCAGCTCAACCCGAGACCCCATCACACTAACAATTCCCTCAGACATCTCATAAAGACAGGACAGTCTTTACAAAGAGGTACATTTGCATGATAATAACATTGTGTCAGTTGGAGCGGCGAAACCTTGGACCCGATATAGCTGAACTGCTCTTCTATTTGACTGACAGCACTGTGTGTGTGTACGTGTATGTGTATGTGTGTGTGTGTGTGAGGGTGTGTCACAGAAGGCTGGTAACCATTTACCATTACCATTTCAAAATGCAATTCACACATTACATCTGAGATGACTGTCTATTCATTTCATTACAATGATCTAACTATCAATTGATACAACTGCTCAAAATGATAAGTAACTGTTGCATTACTCTTAATGCATAGTTTTATGGAAACTGACAAACAATATTCCATGTTTAGATCATGAAAGTTTCAGGATAACGAGATCCATTGACATCAATTACCGTGGAACATGAACCAATTGGACTACATTATCTATGGATGTAATATTTCATCATCATTGTCACACCCTGACCTTGGAGATCCTTTATTCTCTATTTTGGTTAGGTCGGGGTGTGACTAGGGTGGGCATTCTAGTTTTTATTTATTTCTAGGTTGGCCTGCTATGGTTCCCAATCAGAGGCAGCTGTTTATCGTAGTCTCTGATTGGGGATCATATTTAGGCAGCCATTTCCCCACTGTGTTTTATGGGATCTTGTTTGTGTATAGTTGCCTTGAGCACTGCATAGCTTCACGTTCGTTTTTGTTCTTTATAGTTTTTTTTTGCCGGTTCACATAATAAAGATGATGAACCCAAACCACGCTGCATTTTGGTCCGATTCTTACAACAACGTCCGTGACAGAAGATCCCACCACCCATGGACCAAGCAGCGTGTCCAGGAGGAGCAGGGATCCTGAGCCTGGGAGGAAAGCCAGGAGTGGAGGACATCCTGGACTTGGGAGGAAATAATGGCAGGAGACAAAAGCCTGCCATGGAAGCAGGCGGAAGCAGCGAAGGAGGAAAAGCGACGACATCGGGGCTTGCGGCCACGGCGTAGGCCCAAGAAGCAGCCTCAAACATTTTTTGGGGGGGGGCACACGGGGTGGTTGGCGTCGCTGAAGGGTGAGTTAGAGACCATGGAGGAAGCGTTGGATAGATTGAGAGAGAGTGAACGGAGGGGTGAGATAGGGACCTTCGAGGTGTGGTTGGCGAAATTTGAAGAGAGTGAAGCGGAAGAGCTGTTGGTTTGGCTGGGGAGGCAAGACATTCACCCTGAGGAGCGTGTTAGCCGTCCGATGCCACCTGTATCAGCTTCCCATATTCATCCTGAGGAGTGTGTCATCTGTCCGGTACCATCTGTGCCGGCTCCACGCACCAGGTCTCCAGTGCGCCTCCACAGCCCAGTACGTCCTGTGCCAGCTCTCCGCACTCGCTTTGAGGAGCGTGTCATCGTTCCGGTACAATGTGTGCCGGTTCTACGCACCGTGTCTCCAGTGCACCTCCACAGCCCAGTGCGTCCTGTGCCAGCCCCCCGCACTTGCCGTGCGAAGGTTGTCACCTGTCCAGGACACATTGTGCCAGCTCTACGCTCCAGACTTCCAGTGCGCCTCCACAGCCCGGTACGCCCTGTGCCAGCTCCACGCACCAGGCCTCCAGTGCGTCTTCCCGCCTGGTACGTCCTGTGCCAGCTCCACGCACCAGGCCTCTGGCGACGGCCCCCGGTCCGGAGCCTCCAGCGATGATCCCCGCACCAGAGTTGCCACCGAAGCGGGCGGATCTGCGAGCTGAGCAAGGTCTACGTCCCGCACAGGAGCCGCCACCGAGGCTAGATGCCCACCCGGACCCTCACATATAGAGTCAGGTTTTCCGGCCAGAGTCCGCACCTTTGGGGGGGGGGGGGGGTACTGTCACGCCCTGACCTTGGAGATCCTTTATTCTCTATTTTGGTTAGGTCAGGGTGTGACTAGGGTGGGAATTCTAGTTTATTTATTTCTAGGTTGGCCTGCTATGGTTCCCAATCAGAGGCAGCTGTTTATCGTTGTCTCTGATTGGGGATCATATTTAGGCAGCCATTTCCCCACTGTGTTTTGTGGGATCTTGTTTGTGTATAGTTGCCTTGAGCACTGCATAGCTTCACGTTCGTTTTTGTAATTCATAGTTTTTTTTTGCCGGTTCACGTAATAAAGATGATGAACCCAAACCATGCTGCATTTTGGTCCGATTCTTACAACGACGTCCGTGACAATCATTCTTTATCAGACACTGTTTCTATGGTCCCATGTACCACTTTTCCAGACTATGTTTTCAGATTTGACATTACTGTACACTCACTGGCCACTTTATTAGGTACACCTATCTAGTACTGGGTAGGACCCCCTTTTGCCTCCACAACAGCCTGAATTATTCACGGTGTTGTACGTTAAGAGATGCAATTCTGCACACCACTGTTTTAAACAGCTGTTATTTGAGCATTTGTGGCCTTTCTGTTAGCTTGAATGAGGTTCTCATTCAGCCTTGAATGAGTCTGGACATTCTCCTCTGACCTCTCTCATTAACAAGGTGTTTTTGCCCACAGAACTGCCACTCACTGAATGTGTTTTGTTTATCGCACCATTCTCTGTAAACTCTAGAGACTGTAATGCGTAAAAATCCAAGTAAGGCAGCTGTTTCTGAGATGCTGGAATCACCATGTGTAGCATCAACAATCATACCATACCAATCATACCATAGATTACACATCTTGCCCGTTCTAATGTTTGGTCGAACAACATCTAAAGCTCTCTACTCTATATATTGAGTTGCAGGCAGCCACATGATTCGCTGTTCGAATGTAACCTTCCTTGATGAGCTAAATCAGGTCTGTAGAGCTGATGGCATGACCTATGTCATTGTGTGGGACAATGTCAGGTTCCACCATGCTCAAATGGTTCAAGCATGTTTTCAGGCCCATCCACAATTTAACACCCTGTACTTCCCCCCATACTCTCCTTTCCTTAACCTGATTGAGGATTTCTTCTCCACATGGAGGTGGAAGGTATATGATAGGCGCCCTCACGAACAAGCCACCCTTCTCCAGGCCATGGATGACGCATGCAATGACATCACGGCAGACCAGTGTCAGGCCTGGATTCGCCATGCCCGAAGATTCTTCCCAAGATGTTTGGCTAATGAAAACATCCATTGAGATGTGGATGAGAACCTATGGCCAAATCCACAAGACAGGGTTGAGGGAAATATAGAAGTACATGAATCAATCCTTTGTTTTGCTTTTTACAGTAAGCCAGGTGAGGAACACTGCAGTTGACCTTTAACATCTATGGGCTAGGTGGGACGTTAGCGTCCCACTCTATTCAACAGCCTGTGGAATCGCGTGGCGCGAAATACAAATTCCTCAAAAATGCAATAATTTCAATATTTCAAACATACGAATATTTTACACCATTTGAAAGACTCTCGTTAATCTAACCACATTGTCCGATTTCAAAAGGCTTTACAGCAAAAGCAAAACATTAGATTATGTTAGGAGAGTACATAGACACAAATAACCACACAGCCATTTTTCAAGCAAGCATATATGTCACAAAAACCCAAAACACAGCTAAATGCAGCACTAACCTTTGATGATCTTCATCAGATGACACTCCTAGGACATTATGTTATACAATACATGCATGTTTTGTTCAATCAAGTTCATATTTATATCAAAAAACAGCTTTTTGCATTGGCGTGTGATATTCAGAAATTGTATTCGCACCGAAAACTTCCGGTGAATTTACTAAATTACTCATGATAAACGTTGACAAAATACATAACAATTTTTTAAAGAATTATAGATACAGACCTCCTTTATGCAATCGCTATGTCAGATTTTTAAATATATTTTCGGCGAAAGCACATTTTGCAATATTCTGAGTACATAGCTCAGCCATCACGGCTAGCTAATTTGACACCCGCCAAGTTCGGGGCAACCTAAACTCAGAATTACTATTAGAAAAATTTGATTACTTTTGCTGTTCTTCGTCAGAATGCACTCCCAGGACTGCTACTTCCACAACAAATGTTGTTTTTGTTCCAAATAATCCATAGTTATGTGCAAATACCCCCGTTTTGTTCATGCGTTCAGGTCACAATTCAAAGGGTAACGCGCGAGCACATTTTGAGACCAAAAATTTCAAAATGTTCCATTACCGTACTTAGAAGCATGTCAAACGCTGTTTAAAATCAATTTTTATGGTATTTTTCTCGTAAAATAGCAATAATATTCCAACCGGACAATACTGTATTCATTCAAAGAGGAAAATAAAAAATGGGCGAGGTCTCGTGAATGCGCATTTCCATTCCCTTTGTCCTCAGTCAGATCACTGACAAACTGAGTTACTATACTTTGCCCAGAGACAGGAGACGCCCCAATCCGCTTTCTGGCGGCTTTAGAGAGCCAATGGAAGCCTTAGAAAGTGCAACATAACCCCACGGATACTGTAGTTTCGATAGACAAGCAAAAGGAGAACTACAAAATCGCAGACAGGCCACTTCCTACTTGGAATCTTCTCAGGTTTTTGCCTGCCATATGAGTTCTGTTATACTCACAGACAGTTTTAGAAACTTTAGAGGGTTTTCTATCCAAATCTACTAATAATTTGCATATTGTCGTTTCTGGACCAGTTTAAATCGGGTACATTTTTTTCCGGCCGTGAAAATACTGCCCCCTAGCCCAGACAGGTTAACTGTTTTTTCTTTTTTATAGCTAATTATTTTTGCTTTGATTCAAAGAAACCTATGTTGTGATTTTATTGTATTTCATCAATAAATGTCATATTTTGTTCAATGATTCCACTGTGTCTGTAGTATTCTCTCTACTAGTCCTTTTACAGTGATGTACTTACGTGTAGTAGCATAATGAAACATGTATCACATATTTTGTTCTACAATATTTAATGATTGAACGAACAACTACACTGTAACACCCTGGCCATAGAGAGGGGTTTTTTGTTCTTTATTTTGGTTAGGCCAGGGTGTTACATTGGGTGGGCGTTCTATGTTCCTTTTTCTATGTTTTGGTATTTCTTTGTTTTGGGCCGTGTGTGTGGCTCCCAATCAGGCACAGCTGAAGCTCGTTGCTGCTGATTGGGAGTCACACATAAGGAGCATGTTTTTCCTTTGGGTTTTGTGGGTAATTGTTTCTGTTTGAGTATTTTCCTAACAGGACTGTTTGCTGTCGTTTTGGTCATTTTGTAGTGTTCTCTTGTTTATTTGAATTAAAATTCTAATGATGAGCACATCCTCTGCTGCACCTTGGTTCCCTCTTACAGACAGCCGTGACAGAATTACCCACCAACAACGGACCAAGCAGCAGAGGAAGGAGCAGCACAAGGAGAGGCACCAGGAGAAAAGCTATCTGGAGTCATGGACTTGGGAGGAAATCCTGGATGGGAAAGGACCATGGGCTCAAGCTGGGGAGTATCGCCGCCCGCAGTGGGAGATCGAGGCGGCGAGAGCTGAGAGGCGCTGGTACGAGGCGAGGGAGCTCAACGGACACGGGAGGCAGCCCCACAATTTTTTTGGGGGGGGGCACACGGGGAGATTGGCAGAGTCAGGTGGTAGACCTAAGCCAACTCCCCGTGCTTACCGGAAGCAGCGTGGTACTGGTAGGACACCGTGTTATGCTGTGGAGCGCACGGTGTCCCCAGTGCGCGTTCAAAGCCCGGTGCGCTACATACCAGCCCCCCGCAAGTGCCATGCGAGTGCAGGCATCGAGCCAGGGCGGATGGTGCCAGCTCAGCGCGTCTGGTCTCCAGTGCGCCTCCTCGGTCCAGGTTATCCTGCGCCGGCGTTGCGCACTGTGTCTCCAGAGCGCTGGGAGGGTCCAGTTCGCCCAATGCCTGCTCTCCGCCTGTGCCGGGCCAAAGTGGGCTTTCAGCCTGGAGTGTGGGTAAAGAGTGTCCGTACCAGAACTCCAGTGCTCCCCCACAGCCCGGTTTATCCTGTGCCTCCTCCTCGGACCAGGCCTCCAGTGGGTCTCCCAATCCTGGTCCATCCTGTGCCACCTCCCAGGACCAGGCCTCCAGTGGGTCTCCCCATCCTGGTCCATCCTGTGCCACCTCCCAGGACTAGGCCTCCAGTGGGTCTCCCCATCCTGGTCCATCCTGTGCCACCTCCCAGGACTAGGCCTCCAGTGGGTCTCCCCATCCTGGTCTGTCCTGTGCCACCTCCCAGGACTAGGCCTCCAGTGGGTCTCAACTGTCCTGAACTGCCAGAGTGGCCAGGGACGCCCGCCAGCCCGGTGAGTCCTGTGCCTACGCCTAGGGCCAGGCCTCTGTCATGTCTCCCCAGCCTGGTGAATCCTGGGTCAGTGCCGTCAGAGCAGCCAGGGTCGCCCGCCAGCCGGGCGCAACCATCGCCGCCCGCCAGCCGGGCGCAGCCAGGGTCGCCCGCCAGCCGGGCGCAACCATCGCCGGCCGCCAGCCGGGCGCAACAAGGGTCGGCCGCCAGCCGGGCGCAACAAGGGTCGCCCGCCAGCCGGGCGCAACCATCGCCGGCCGCCAGCCGGGCGCAACAAGGGTCGCCCGCCAGCCGGGCGCAACCATCGCCGCCCGCCAGCCGGGCGCAGTCAGCGTCGCCCACCAGACCTTCGGCGCGGCCAGGTGCGCCACCTAAGAGGGCGACGTCAAGGGTGGAGCAGAGGCCACGTCCCGCACCTGAGCCGCCGCCGTAAGAAGGCCCACCCGGACCCTCCCCTTCAGAGTCAGGTTTTGCGGCCGGAGTCCGCACCTTTGGGGGGGGGTACTGTAACACCCTGGCCATAGAGAGGGGTTTTTTGTTCTTTATTTTGGTTAGGCCAGGGTGTTACATTGGGTGGGCGTTCTATGTTCCTTTTTCTATGTTTTGGTATTTCTTTGTTTTGGGCCGTGTGTGTGGCTCCCAATCAGGCACAGCTGAAGCTCGTTGCTGCTGATTGGGAGTCACACATAAGGAGCATGTTTTTCCTTTGGGTTTTGTGGGTAATTGTTTCTGTTTGAGTATTTTCCTAACAGGACTGTTTGCTGTCGTTTTGGTCATTTTGTAGTGTTCTCTTGTTTATTTGAATTAAAATTCTAATGATGAGCACATCCTCTGCTGCACCTTGGTTCCCTCTTACAGACAGCCGTGACATACACAGTGAAACTATCGGTATCTTGTGTGTGGGTGATCAAAATGAATGTTCCTATGGTATTTCATGATCAATTTGTTATTTGAACCAATGATTCTGCAAGTGCAAGGTTTCTTTAAAGATATGAATGCACAATGCAATGTTTTGAACATTGGACAGCCTGTGTTACAAGTGATGACCGTTGAGAGTTGTGTGTCTAGAGTTTGGAAAAATGACCACAAGGTTCTGAAATTAGTGCCAAAGTGACTGTTAAAAACTGTAAGGTGCCACCTGCCACCTGTGGTGAGTGTGTGTACGTGTGTGTTGTCCTCTTCTATCTCACTGACACCTCTGAGGCTTGAGCCTCTAACAGCTGCATGTTGCCTACTGTTGCATTATTCACATTATATTCATAGGTGTCACATAGAATTCAACTAACAGTGATGGCGAAGATGGCAATGCTGATACGTGTGTGTGTGTGTGTGTGTGTGTGTGTGTGTGTGTGTGTATGTGTGTGTGTGTGTGTGTTTGTGTGTGTGTGTGGTCTTTGATCACTGTGTGTGTGTGCATGTGTGCGTGTGTGTGTGTGTGCGTGTGTGTGTTTGCGTGTGTGTGTGTGTGCGTGCGTGCGTGTGCGTGCGTGTGCATGTATTTTATTTTGTAAATGTATTTTAACCTTATATTACCAGGTAAGTTGACTGAGAACACATTCTCATTTACAGCAATGACCTGGGAAGAGTTACATGGGGGAGGAGAGGGGATGAATGAGCCAATTGGAAGTTGGGGTTGATTAGAAGGCCATTATGATATGAGGACCAGATTGGGACCTCTCTAGGACCTCTCTAGTCTCATTAAGCTCCACGAATACTGTAATCATAATGATTGGAGCTCTGGATGATAATGACAGGAGCTCTGAGTCTCTACTGTACTGTAATGATAATGATAGGAGCTCTGAGTTTCTACTGTACTGTAATGATAATGACAGGAGTTCTGAGTCTCTACTGTACTGTAATGATAATGATAGGAGCTCTGAGTCTTTACTGTACTGTAATGATAATGATAGGAGCTCTGAGTCTCTATTGTACTGTAATGATAATGATAGGAGCTCTGAGTCTTTCCTGCATTGTAATGATAATGATAGGAGCTCTGAGTCTCTACTGTAATGATAATGATAGGAGCTCTGAGTCTTTACTGTAATGATAATGATAGGAGCTCTGAGTCTCTACTGTAATGATAATGATAGGAGCTCTGAGTCTATTGTAATGTAATGATAATATATGAGCTCTGAGTCTCTATTTTAATGATAATGATAGGAGCTCTGAGTCTATTGTACTGTAATGATAATGATATGAGCTCTGAGTCTCTATTGTAATGATAATGATAGGAGCTCTGAGTCTCTATTTTACTGTAATGATAATGATAGGAGCTTTGAGTCTCTACTGTACTGTAATGATAATGATATGAGCTCTGAGTCTCTACTGTAGTGATAATGATAATGATAGGAGCTCTGAGTCTCTATTGTAATGCAATGATAATGATGGGAGGTCTGAGTCGCTACTGTACTGTAATGATAATGATAGGAGCTCTGAGTCTCTACTGTACTGTCATGATAATGATAGGAGCTCTGAGTCTCTACTGTACTGTCATGATAATGATAGGAGCTCTGAGTCTCTATTGTACTGTAATGATAATAATAGGAGCTCTGAGTCTCTACTGTACAGTACTGTACTGATAATGATAGGAGCTCAGAGTCTCTACTGTACTGTAATGCTAATGATAGGAGCTCTGAGTCTCTATTGTACTGTAATGATAATGATAGGAGGACTGAATCTCTACTGTACTGCAATGATAGGAGCTCTGAGTCTCTACTGGACTGTAATGTTAATGATAGGAGCTCTTAGTCTCTACTGGACTGTAATGATAATGATAGGAGCTTTGAGTCTCTACTGTACAGTAATGATAATGATAGGAGCTTTGAGTCTCTACTGTACTGTAATGATAATGATAGGAGCTCTGAATCTCTACTGTACAGTAATGATAATGATAGGAGCTTTGAGTCTCTACTGTACTGTAATGATAATGATAGGAGCTCTGAATCTCTACTGTACTGCAATGATAATGATAGGAGCTCTGAATCTCTACTGTGCTGTAATGATAGGAACTCTGAATCTCTACTGTACTGTACTGATAATGATAGGAGCTCTGTCTCTATTGTACTGTACATGTATCTCTACCCTTACCTCTCTCTTTCTCTAAAGCTTTATTGGAATGGAGAGTGTAGTCTATCTTTCTCACTTCCTTTCTCTGTCTCTCCCTCTCCCTCTCCCTCTCCCTCTCCCTCTCCCTCTCCCTCTCCCTCACCCTCTCCCTCTCTCTCTGTCCCTCTCTCTTGCTCGCACTCTGTAGTCAATTCAATCTTTTCAATTCAAAAGGCTTTAATGGCATGGAGAGTGTACTCTATCTGTCTCTGTCTCTGTCTTAATGTTATGAGAAGCGAAGCACCTGTGTAATCTAGGGCAGCCCCTGCTCTCTGCCAGCTCCTGTCTTTGTGGGCCAGGCAGGCAGGCAGCATTGGCTGCTGTGATTGTGGCTGAGTCTGGGCCTTGACAAAGAGGCCCTGGGAGTCTGCCGCCTCAATTCAATTAAGCCCCTTAATGACGAAGGCTGGCTCAGGAGCTAGTGGGGAGAGCTGGTGCACTAGTTCGGCAGCGCCGCGGGCCACGCACTAATCGTCTCAATGGTTATGCTAACAGGGAGAGAGGAGGGATGGGGGGGGTCACTTGGTGTGGCCATAACCCCCCACATTGGTGCCACAAAAGAGAGAAGATTATGAAGTGCAGGTTCGCGTAAGAAATATTGTGCTGTTTTTGGAAATTGATTAGCGATTGTCAAGAATGCACAGAAATGCAGTTTAGTTCAGATTATTTGTTTGCGATATCTGATCTATAGGCTAAGAGAGCTTCATAAACTGTTTATTCGATTGTGGGGTTTGAATAGTCTGAGAAGACAAAACCATATTTGTTGAGAATCACAACACAGGGTACAAAATCAATTATATCTCTTAAAGGGGCAGTAGCCTACATTTGGTGTACAATTTTCAGTTACAGTATTATTTAATCTGCAGTTATTCTGCTATTTATCCTGTTACCAATGTTAATAGTATCTTCTTATTAAAGGTATTACTTCTCATCTTTTAACTAAATGCAATCTATTAGCTCACAAAATGTAAGTATGTATATCTAGCGGTCTGATAACACATTCTGATGGAATGGCTTGTCCTGCACTTTGTAAAAACCCAGAGTGCATTGAGTGAATATTAGAAGATCTTGGTTCCTTTCTAAACATAGCAATGTGAATGCAAAGAGGACTCGGATCACAAAATAGGTGAAGTGAACTGGCACAAAGCCAGAGCAGTGTGAATATAAAGATACCCGAGGGCTAACTACTACTGTAAGTCGCTCTGGATAAGAGCGTCTGCTAAATGACGTATAATGTAAAAAAAAATGTGAAAACATCCTTAAAAAAAAGGGTTCCAAAAGGGTTCTTTGGCTGTTCCCATAGAAGAACCCTTTTTGGATCCAGGTTGACCGTTTTTTAGAACTCCTTTAGGTTCATGGAAACCATGTGTTTGATATATTTGATACCATTCCACTAATTCCACTCCAGCCATTACTACAAGCCCATCCTCACCAGTTAATGTGCCATCAACCTCCTCTGGAACCAAAGGGGATCTACCAAGAAGCAGAAAGGGTTCTTCAAAGGGTTCTCCTATGGGGACAGCTGAAAAAACGTTTTAGGTTCTAGATAGCACCTTTTTTTCTAAGAGGATATTCGATTGGGATACACAATCAAATCAAATGTATTTATATAGCCCTTCTTACATCAGCTGATATCTCAAAGTGCTGTACAGAAACCCAGCCTAAAACCCCAAACAGCAAGCAATTCAGGTGTAGAAGCACGGTGGCTAGGAAAAACTCCCTAGAAAGGCCAAAACCTAGGAAGAAACCTAGAGAGGAACCAGGCTATGAGGGGTGGCCAGTCCTCTTCTGGCTGTGCCGGGTGGAGATTATAACAGAACATGGCCAAGATGTTCAAATGTTCATAAATGACCAGAAGCCTAAAACACCAAACAGCAAGAAATGCAGATGTAGAAGCACGGTGGCTAGGAAAAACTCCCTAGAAAGGCAGGAACCTAGGAAGAAACCTAGAGAGGAACCAGGCTCTGAGGGGTGGCCAGCCCTCTTCTGGCTGTGCCGAGTGGAGATTATAAGAGTACATCGTTCTTCAAAATGTTCAAACGTTCATAGATGACTAGCAGGGTCAAATAGGTTTATCCTTCCCACAGACCTAACTTTATAAAAGTCAGCTTTCAAAACAAAGTTACATTCTCCTGAATCAGCCAATGAATGAGCCAGGCCTAAGGTGAATGTTTGTTGGTTATTTCCAAGTCAGAACAATTCATCTTCAGACAGATTGGCAGACAGAATGACGATCACTTGATGCTAAAGATGGACAGTGGATATCAATGAGACCAACCTGCATTCAATGGTTCAATAAAATAAAATAATAGACAGACTTCCAGCTAAGCTATAGATAGATAGAGATTAAATTAAACAAAACACCCACCATCAGCCGGTCTTGTCATCTGTCCCCAGCCAGAGAGGAGAGTTGTCCCCTGGACAGCTGCCTGGCCTGGGTGTACTGTAGCCCCAGCAGGCTGTACAGTACCTGGCTCTCAGCCCCAACCTCCAGCCAAGCCCTGTCAGCAAGCATGGAGCTCCACACCAGCTGGAGGCCACAGGCATTAGTCTTGAACCTGTGGGGACAAAAGGAGAAAAGAGTTCAGTATCTTTGGTGCTGATATAGACTGGCCACTGTGCTGTGTGCGGCTTTAGGGAGGAGCTTGAGGCCAATGGCTCAACTAGTATATCCATCTAACGATGCGGTTTAACGCTGGTCTCGCACAGTGTAAACATTTCAAATATCTTCACCCGCTATTGCATTTATTTGGGTTGGGTTAGGGTAAGCTAACCCTACCTCTTTTCCTAACCTTAACTTAAGTCTCTTTAAACCTCTTAAATGTAAAGTCCCCATATTCGGGGACCCTATTTGATTTGTTTTATTCAATTAAGTCTGGTATGAGAACAGTAGCCCCTATCTGCAAAAGCAGGGTGTCTGCTGAAAGCTGAGTATATTGGCTATTGATTGGTGCCTTCAAATCTTTGATATGACTTACTACCATATATGGGCATACAAATGTATAATGGCAGGCTGAGCCGATGACCTTATTTCAAGATGGCCGCTACTTACATTCCGGTTAGCGTTGTGAAACATAAACTAAATTAACACGGAATACGTTGATTCACACCGAAAGCCGTGACTCCACAGATCATGAGGATATCTTATTTGTCTGCCTGTAACTTACCGTTATTGATCACCAGCCTCGAGAGTCAAAATGTTTATTTTACACAACGTTTTCACCAAACAGCAAAAATCCTACAATGTAAGCTTCCATTTGGTCTGTGTTTGAGCTATGGCTACATGGGGGATATCAAATTAATCCGTAGGTTGGTAGGAACAAATATAGCATATTGCCAATATTATCTGATGATGTATGACTTAATGGCAACATCGAATGTCCACAGAGTGACTATATCTTTGCGCATCAAAAATATGTTGCCTGCTTACGGCTGTAGGCATCCATATCCCCTGTATGTCCCCCGACACCACCACAATGTTTGAGAGAGGCTGATGTAGTAGGAATTTAGTTTTTATAGTGAACAATAACTTTAAGGCACATCCAGTGTGAAAAAACAGTGAAATTACCACATTGGGACACTTTGGAGAGGTTGAAAGGACACCTGGATACCCCATAACACCACCACAATGTTTGAGTGAAGCTGATATGGTATAAATTGTGTTTTTATGCTGAACAAATAGCATTTAGGGGTTGCAAATATGTTATAGCACTGGAATTATCTCATTGTCATACATATGTCACTTTGGAGATGTTTAGGGACACTTGGAAATGTGACCACACCTGACACCACTTACTAAAACATCTGCCCAGTTCTAATTGTTAGGTGTATCAATCCCATTTATTTTCTGATATTGTTCACATGTTGTGGAAGCCATGTGATGTGTTTCCAGCTCTAGTCATCAATAATTCACTTACAGCTTGTCAATGAAAGATGACCTTAAAAAGAAAAAGAACTCTTATTTTGCGTGTGCTTGATCTTGTGTATTCTGAGCTATGTAACTCCTATCTATCTTCTGATCATTTCCTCCTAATCTCCCAGATGTCTTCTTTCCAAATATACCACGTTTTTGAAAGTCAGAATCATGTAATTACACATGAATAACAGTTACTTTTGGATATGTCTAATTAAGCAGAAATCTACCTGCTACGTTAATTATCCTAACCTGCTAAGTAAGTTATACTAACCTGTTATGAAAAGTCTGTATTCCATCTAGTCAAAACCAATAATTTCCAATAATGCGATACACCCGGATTTGGTGCCCATTCATGCCCAGTTTGAAGGCACCAGTTTTGACACTGAGGTATAGTTTCTCCCTGTTTGTTATTTTGAGAATATAAATGTAAAGCTATGTATTCTTTTTTAGATGAGCAATTGTATGGACGCTTGGTTCATTCAGATAGGATGGTTACGAACTGGTATTTATGCCTGTCTGTTTCAGACCTTCAGCGCTGGAGGAAGGAGTTAAACTACTGCTAGTTAGTGCGAGATGCCTGTTGTAAAGAATTCCTCAGTAGGCCTACAGTTCAAGGCTGAAGGCCTACAGTTCAAGGCTGAAGGCCTACAGTTCAAGGCTGAAGGCCTACAGTTCAAGGCTGAAGGCCTACAGTTCAAAGCTGTAGTTCACTCTAGGTGTTTGCTAAAAGGTTTATTCTAGTTGTTCTTATTTTCTGGATTTCGTTGAACATGCTGAACATTTATCACTTGCTGTAAATAAAACACCTGTCTTTACCTGGAAGACTGTTATCCAGCAGCTTCCTGCCATCTCCCTTGGCCTGAGCACATTACGTTTTCTCAATCCAAACCGGTCAAATGGGAGAAATACGCAGGAATCTGTATTCTGTGTGGGCAAAATATATAGAAATGTGTGGTGCTACAGATCTCTCTCTCTCTAGCTCTCTCTCCCTCTTACTTTCTCTTTCTTTCACCCTCATCAAACTGGCCAATGCTTTTTAGAATAGTAGTTCAGCGGTGACATCTAGTGTTGGAGATACGTACATGCATTGATGCTCAGGGATTACCATATTGAACCGATAATACATTAGAGATAACATCTAGCTAGAATATTCTCTACATGAGCTTGATCAGTAGTCTAGGCCTATGTAATGGAGATAAATAGGCTGAAGAAAGAAGTGAAGAAGCAAGGCCACACATTAAGGTGAATGTTCTTTCAGTAGATTAATAATTGTTTTCATATTTGGGGAACACTTTACTTGACACCCAGCGTCATAACACATTATGACTTTGTCATAACCATGTCATAATATGTCATAACAACTGATATGACTTGTCATAACCTGTTATAATATGGACCTACAAAATGTACCACACAAGGCAAAACATTGCCTTACACCATAGCCTACATGTCAACAGTATGTTTATGTTGTGTATATATATTAAATTATTAAATTATCATTGTAATTGCGGACACATTGGTGTCAGACATGCACCTACCCCAAAGCTCTGTTGTGGATGTCATAAAGTGTCTTCCTAGTCCAAGTAAAGTGACACAGGATGGTCATAAATCTCCATGACAGTGGCATAAAATTATTTTAAATATGATGAAAAAAAACATGACTGTAATTCATTCATTACAACATCAACAAAGGATTTAAGAAACAAACTTTTAAACAAAATTACAACATCAACAAAGGATTTAAGAAACAAACTTTCAAACGAAAGGAATTATGGCACTGGGTGTCAAGTAAAGTGTTATGGCACTGGGTGTCAAGTAAAGTGTTATGGCACTGGGTTTTAAGTAAAGTGTTATGGCACTGGGTGTCAAGTAAAGTGTTATGGCACTGGGTTTTAAGTAAAGAGTTATGGCACTGGGTTTTAAGTAAAGTGTTATGGCACTGGGTTTTAAGTAAAGAGTTATGGCACTGGGTTTTAAGTAAAGTGTTATGGCACTGGGTGTCAAGTAAAGTGTTATGGCACTGGGTGTCAAGTAAAGTGTTATGGCACTGGGTGTCAAGTAAAGATGGGTGCTGTTAATCAGCTAGGATGCCTATCTGATGTAATTATTAATTCATACATTAATACAATACCTCCTTATGAGAGCAAGGAGCTATTTACTTTTTGCAAATAATCTGCAATCAAAATGAAATGTCTCACGTGGCACAGACATCAGTTCAATGTCTAGTTTTGATTTACATTTGGTTCAATGTCTAGTTTTGATTTACATTTGGTTCAATGTCTAGTTTTGATTTACATTTGTTTCAATGTCTAGTTTTGATTTACATTTGGTTCAATGTCTAGTTTTGATTTACATTTGGTTCAATGTCTAGTTTTGATTTACATTTGGTTCAATGTCTAGTTTTGATTTACATTTGGTTCAATGTCTAGTTTTGATTTACATTTGGCCGAATTGTCAGCTAATGTGAATTCAGTGTGAAAAAAGAAGACATTCCCTTACACTGATGACTTTTTGCAAATCCAATCAGTTTTCCACATTGATTCAATGTCATCACGTATATTTTTTGTTGTTGTTGAAATTATGTGGAAATTATGTTGATTCAACCAGTTTTTTGCCCGGTGGGGTGCTCTGCCTTAATGTAGTAGGCCAGGGTTTTCAAACCTTTCCTCGGGGACCTCCAGCCTTTCCATGTATTGTAACTATTCCACAGCTAGCATACCTGATTCAACTTGTCAACTAATCATCAAGCCCTTGAATAGGTGAATCGGGTGAGCTAGTTCAGGGCTAGAACAAAATTGTGTGAAACGTCTGGGGAAGATGTTTGAAAACCACTGTAGTAGACTATCACCCCTTGCAAGCTCTGAGGTTTGAAATATCGGCCATTTCAGCACCATGGACAGCGCCCGCCTGACCGCAAGAGACTGTAGGGCAGAATGTTGCAAATGAGTGCACTGCAATTTCACTGCACTGATTGCTTTGAAATAATATAGGCTTTTGTAATTTAGCACGAGTTGTGACGGTGTGTCATATTTTATTTTCCCGTAGGCGAACACACGTGTCCTTTTCAAAATAAAAGCCGGAAAATTAACATTCGCTTCTCATTGTGACGTACAGTTTGGGGGCTTTACAGTGATTTGTGATGCTACGGTATGAATCTGTGAACTGGCTTTATTTTAACTATTTTTACTAGATCCATGCACTGCAATGTAGGCAAAAAAATCCTATAGCCTACCATTATTCACATTAGGGATGGTTATGCAATAATGCAATCCATGTATTTCATAAGCTATAGCGCACAGTTATGATTGCACAAATTAAATATTTTACTGAAGAAAAAAATACATTGGTTTATTATAGGTTTTGTGAAACGGGTTATTTATGTTTGGTGATCTCTGGCTGAGCTGCATGCACCGCTGCTCATGCGCCCAGGGTTGAAGGCTGTAGGGTGACTTCAGTTGCGGCATCCTATTTCAGCCTGGTCTCATAGAATAGATGTAACATAGTAATGCAAATCCTGGATTGGAACGAGTATGTTTGATATGGTTACATAAGGCAGATGATTACTTAAAGGAAAAATGAAAGTAGCCTTGTTGGTCGGGGTGGATGGTTGGGCATACAACACAACATCTAGCAACCCAAACGTTGTGAGTTCAATTCTCATCGTGGACAACTTTGGCATTTTAGATAGGCTAACTTGTCAAATGCTTACTACTTTTTAGCTACTTTTCACCTACTTAGCATGTTAGCTAACTCTTTCCCTAACCTTAACCTTAACCATTTTAGCTAACCCTTCCCCTAACCCTAACCTTTTAAACATACTCCTAAACTTAACCCTAACCTTAACCTTAACCCTAACTCTATCCCCTAACCTAGCTAACATTAGCCAGCTAGCTAATGTTGGCCACCTAGCCACCTAGCTAGCTTTGTAACATATCATACGTTTTGCTAATTCGTAACAAATTGTATATTTAGAAAATCGTAACATATTGTACAACTTGCAAATTTGTAAAATATTGTGCATTTTTAAAATTCTTAACAAATAATACGAATTGTAATTTGTAAAATATCATATGAAATGGGTGATGGACATCCACAAATTAATACATGCCATACCAAAATGAGTATCTCGGATTTACATAAATAATATTATGAAATGCTCTGAGACCAGGTTGCCTATTTCCACATAGAAATGAATGGGCAGTTGTTTTCTGTTCATTGCGATGTAACGGGGGAGTGCTGAATGTTGCAATAGAGTACCGTCAGTTTACCGCCAGACAGCAGCATCACCTTGATGATGTAGCCGAACAACAACAGCAAACTCGCCAATTCTGATTTGGGATCAACGTGGCTCAATTCAGAGCTCACTGAGTGCTTGCTTTGTCCGGGACTTTAGCACTGCCACACGACACTTCGGATGAGTCTTGGATAGTGCTCAGAGGAATTTAGCCTAGAGTTCATCACCGTTTTTGTAATGCTTTTCTTTTACAACTAATATTACCATCAGAAGCGTTGCTGATCTTTACCGTGCCAATTATTTTGCTAATGGGTCGTTTTAGTGAATGTTCCCTCATGATTTCAGTGAGAAGATGACTGCGTTTACTTTGCTCTGCTCTGTCGTGTGATTGCAGTGGCATAGCGCACGCTCACATTCAACGCTGGACTGAGAGCATAGCTGTTCTCATCAAATATAACGATTGTTTTGTTTTTATCAGTCTCGTGCTTATCGTTGATGACAATTGCCTAGCGCTGTCATACGTTTGAGTTGCCATAGACCGCCAACAGACACAGAACCTGAACGTCGTTTCAACTTCTGGTCGTTTCTTTGACAACTGTCTTGACGGAGGAAGAATATGTTGATGAAGGAATATAGAATATGTATGCCGCTCACTGTGGAAGAGGTAAGTTAGGGTACTTATATCTCCCAGTTTTTCAGAACATTTTGCGTTTTCTTTTGTCCTACAACTAAACCTAAAACTGAAAGATTTAGGCTTTGCATGGTAGGTATCGCGTTGGTCATTGTATGGAATGTTTACCATGCTAGTTGCAAACTGGATGGAGTAGGTAGGTATGCCATTTTCTTGTGAAGAACTTTTGTACCACACTGATTTTAAGAGTTATTTAGAGTACTGTAGGCTAAACCACAGGGTGGTGCTATTGGAAGTATGCTAGGCCTACGCCATACTTTCCTTGTTTGGTTTATTGGGTTTAAGTGCAAAATCTTCACATACATATCTAAGACACTAAGCAAAAAATGTAAGAGATGTTACAGTATGTTGTCTGTGTGTGTCACTCTGCTAGCCTACTCATACGACCATCAGTTAGGACTTCTGGCACTCTGTAACTACAGTGCCTCTGTAACTGTTTCCCTCTGGTACAAATATAGAGGTGACTGATCGTTTGTTTGATAGATTGATTGAATAACACAGGCTTATCTGCTGTTATTATGTGTCTCTCAGGAGCAACCCTGCTCTGACTCTGTTTCAGGGAGCTGGGTGTCCAGATGGCTAGGCTTGCTCTTGGTCATTCGTTCTGTGTTGTTGGGAGCACCATTTGGTTATCATTAACTTTAGATTTGGTAGTCACAGCTCTCTGCCCATATTATGTCAACGGGGGCTGGTTTATTTTATTTTAGATAATCAACAACATTACCTTTATTTGAGAACCATTTTTTGGGGAGGTGGGGACACTGATTTTGTTTGTTTGGTTACGTTTTATGTGTTCCTTGTTCCTTTATCCTTCACCATCATTTTGAGCCTAGGAGTGAGTTTCTGCAATTCACAGACCGTTACTTTAAAAATAAATATTTATATGACGAGAGGAAAGAGAGTCGAAGAGCGAGTAACAGTGCATTCGGAAAGTATTCAGACCCCTTAACTAATTCCACATTTTGTTCTCGTTACAGCCTTATTCTAAAATGTATTAAATCGTTTTTTCCCCCTCATCAATCTACACGCAATACCCCATAATGACAAAGCAAAATCAGGTTTACATTTACATAAGTATTCAGACCCTTTACTCAGAACTTTGTTGAAGCACCTTTGGCAGTGATTACAGCCTCGAGTCATCTTGGGTATGACGCTAAAGGCTTGGCACACCTGTATTTAGGGAGTTTCTCCCATTCTTCTCTGCAGATCCTCTCAACCTCTCAAGCCCTGACTAGTCCCTGCTGCTGAAAAACATTTCCACAGCATGATGATGCCACCACCATGCTTCACCGTAGGGATGGTGCCAGGTTTCCTCCCGACGTGACGCTTGGCATTCAGGCCAAAGAGTTCAATCTTGGTTTCATCAGACCAGAGAATCTTGTTACTCATGGTCGGAGAGTCCAAGCAGACTTTCATATGCCTTTTACTGAGAAGTGGCTTCCGTCTGGCCACTCTACCATAAAGGCCTGATTGGTGGAGTGCTGCAGAGATGGTTGTCCTTCTGGAAGGTTCTCCTATCTCCACAAAGGAACTCTGGAGCTCTGTCAGAGTGACCATCAGGTTCTTGGTCACCTCCCTGACCAAGGACCTTCTCCCCTGATTTCTCAGTTTGGCCGGGCACCAGCTCTAGGAGGTGTCTTGGTGGTTCCAAACTTCTTCCATGTAAGAATGATGGAGGCCACTGTGTTCTTGGGGACCTTCAATGCTGCAGAAAGTTTTTGGTACCCTTCCCTAGATCTGTGCCTCGACACATTCCTGTATTGGAGCTCTACAGACAATTCCTTCGACCTCCTGGCTTGGTTTTTGCTCTGACATGCAATGTCAACTGTGGGACCTTTATATAGACAAATCATGTCCAATCAGTTAAATTTACCACAGGTGAACTCCAAGTTGTAGAAACATCTCAAGGATGATCAATGGAAACAGGATGCACCTGAGCTCAATTTCGAGTCTCATAGCAAAGGGTCTGAATACTTATGTAAATAAGGTATTTCAGTTTTTTATTTTTGATAAATTTGCTAACATTTCTAAAAACCTGTTTTCACCTTGTCATTATGGGGTATTGTGTGTAGATTGATGATTATATACATTTTTTAAAATCCATTTTAGAATAAGGCTGTAATGTAACAAAAGGTGAAGGGGTCTGAATACTTTCCGAATGCACTGTATGTGGGGGTGTTCATTCCCTTCATTTAATGACACTGAAGTAAACTCCTGTAATGATCATTAGTATTACCTATTTTTGTCCTTTTAGGGATGGTTTCTAAGAAAATACTTCATTTTTTCAATTTGAATTTGGATCGTTCACATGTTGTTCTATAGTGAAAAAAATATAAACACAACATGCAGAAATGTCAAAGATTATACAGAGTTACAGTTCATATAAGGAAATCAGTCAATTGAAATAAATTAATTAGGCCCTAATCTATGGATTTCACATGACTGGGAATACAAATATGCATCTGTTGGTGACAGATGCCTTTAAAAGGCAGGGGCGTGGATCAGAAAACTAGTCAGTATCTGGTATGACCACCATTGCCTAGAGTTGATCAGGCTCTTGATTGTGGCCTGTGGAATATTGTCCCACAAAGTTGCTGTCGTACACGTCGACAGAGCATCCCAAACATGCTGAATGGGTGACATGTCTGGTGAGTATGCAGGCCATGGAAGAACTGGGACATTTTCAGGTTCAAGGAATTGTGTACAGATCATTGCCGTGCATGCTAAAACATGAGGTGATGGCAGCGTTTTGTGTGTATGGAACATTTCTGGGATTAGGGTTGCAAAGGGTCGGAAACTTTCCGGTAAATTTCCCGAATTTTTCCATGGGAAGTTAAGCCCTGGGAATTTTGCTTAAATTCATCAAAAAAGTTAGCTTATAACAGTGAACCTTTTTTATGGGATACACATTTACATTTAAGTCATTAAGCAGACGCTCTTATCCAGAGCGACTTACAAATTGGTGCATTCAACTTATGGTATCCAGTGGAACAACCACTTTACAATAGTGCATCTAAATCTTTTAGGGCGGGGGTGGGGGGGGGGGGGTTAGAAGGATTACTTTATCTTATCCCAGGTATTCCTTAAAGAGGTGGGTTTCAGGTGTCTCCGGAAGGTGGTGATTGACTCCGCTGTCCTGGCGTCGTGAGGGAGCTTGTTCCACCATAGGGGTGCCAGAGCAGCGAACAGTTTTGACTGGGCTGAGCGGGAACTGTGCTTCCTCAGAGGTAGGGGGGCCAGCAGGCCAGAGGTGGATGAGCGCAGTGCCCTCGTTTGGGTGTAGGGACTGATCAGAGCCTGAAGGTACGGAGGTGCCGTTCCCCTCACGGCTCCGTAGGCAAGCACCATGGTCTTGTAGCGGATGCGAGCTTCAACTGGAAGCCAGTGGAGAGAGCGGAGGAGCGGGGTGACGTGAGAGAACTTGGGAAGGTTGAACACCAGACGGGCTGCGGCGTTCTGGATGAGTTGTAGGGGTTTAATGGCACAGGCAGGGAGCCCAGCCAACAGCGAGTTGCAGTAATCCAGACGGGAGATGACAAGTGCCTGGATTAGGACCTGCGCCGCTTCCTGTGTGAGGCAGGGTCGTACTCTGCAAATGTTGTAGAGCATGAACCTACAGGATCGGGTCACCGCCTTGATGTTAGTGTAGAACGACAGGGTGTTGTCCAGGGTCACGCCAAGGTTCTTAGCACTCTGGGAGGAGGACACAATGGAGTTGTCAACCGTGATGGTGAGATCATGGAACGGGCAGTCCTTCCCCGGGAGGAAAAGCAGCTCCGTCTTGCCGAGGTTCAGCTTGAGGTGGTGATCCGTCATCCACACTGATATGTCTGCCAGACATGCAGAGATGCGATTCGCCACCTGGTTATCAGAAGGGGGAAAGGAGAAGATTAATTGAGTGTCGTCTGCATAGCAATGATAGGAGAGACCATGTGAGGATATGACAGAGCCAAGTGACATGGTGTATAGCGAGAATAGGAGAGGGCCTAGAACAGAGCCCTGGGGGACACCAGTGGTGAGAGCACGTGGTGCGGAGACAGATTCTCACTACGCCACCTGGTAGGAGCGACCTGTCAGGTAGGACGCAATCCAAGCGTGGGCCGCGCCGGAGATGCCCAACTCGGAGAGGGTGGAGAGGAGGATCTGGTGGTTCACAGTATCAAAGGCAGCAGTTAGGCCTAGGATGAGAGCAGAGGAGAGAGAGTTAGCTTTAGCAGTGCGGAGAGCCTCCGTGACACAGAGAAGAGCAGTCTCAGTTGAATGACCAGTCTTGAAACCTGACTGATTTGGACCAAGAAGGTCATTCTGAAAGAGATAGCAAGAGAGCTGGCCAAGGACGGCACGTTCAAGAGTTTTGGAGAGAAAAGAAAGAAGGGATACTGGTCTGTAGTTGTTGGCATCGGAGGGATCGAGTGTAGGTTTTTTCGGAAGGGGTGCAACTCTCGCTCTCTTGAAGACGGAAGGGACGTAGCCAGCGGTCAAGGATGAGTTGATGAGCGAGGTGAGGTAAGGGAGAAGGTCTCCGGAAATGGTCTGGAGAAGAGAGGAGGGGATAGGGTCAAGCGGGCAGGTTGTTGGGCGGCCGGCCATCACAAGACGCGAGATTTCATCTGGAGAGAGGGGGGAGAAAGAGGTCAAAGCACAGGGTAGGGCAGTGTGAGCAGGACCAGCAGTGTCGTTTGACTTAACAAACGAGGATCGGATGTCGTCGACCTTCTTTTCAAAATGGTTGACGAAGTCATCCGCAGAGAGGGAGGAGGGGGGAGGGGAGAAGGATTCAGGAGGGAGGAGAAGGTGGCAAAGAACTTCCTAGGGTTAGAGGCAGATGCTTGGAATTTAGAGTGGTAGAAAGTGGCTTTAGCAGCAGAAACAGAAGAGGAAAATGTAGAGAGGAGGGAGTGAAAGGATGCCAGGTCCGCAGGGAGGCGAGTTTTCCTCCATTTCCGCTCGGCTGCCCGGAGCCCTGTTCTGTGAGCTCGCAATGAGTCGTCGAGCCACGGAGCAGGAGGGGAGGACCGAGCCGGCCTGGAGGATAGGGGACATAGAGAGTCAAAGGATGCAGAAAGGGAGGAGAGGAGGGTTGAGGAGGCAGAATCAGGAGATAGGTTGGAGAAGGTTTGAGCAGAGGGAAGAGATGATAGGATGGAAGAGGAGAGAGTAGCGGGAGAGAGAGAGCGAAGGTTGCGACGGCGCAATACCATCCGAGTAGGGGCAGAGTGAGAAGTGTTGGAGGAGAGCGAGAGGGAAAAGGATACAAGGTAGTGGTCGGAGACTTGGAGGGGAGTTGCAATGAGATTAGTGGAAGAACAGCATCTAGTAAAGATGAGGTCAAGCGTATTGCCTGCCTTGTGAGTAGGGGGGAAGGTGAGAGGGTGAGGTCAAAAGAGGAGAGGAGTGGAAAGGAGGCGGCAGAGAGGAATGAGTCAAAGGTAGACGTGGGGAGGTTAAAGTCACCCAGAACTGTGAGAGGTGAGCCATCCTCAGGAAAGGAACTTATCAAGGCATCAAGCTCATTGATGAACTCTCCAAGGGAACCTGGAGGGCGATAAATGATAAGGATGTTAAGCTTGAAAGGGCTGGTAACTGTGACAGCATGGAATTGAAAGGAGGCGATAGACAGATGGGTCAGGAAAGAAAGAGAGAATTTCCACTTGGGAGAGATGAGGATTCCAGTGCCACCACCCCGCTGGCCAGATACTCTCGGGGTATGCGAGAACACGTGGGCAGACGAGGAGAGAGCAGTAGGAGTAGCAGTGTTATCAGTGGTAATCCATGTTTCTGTCAGCACCAAGAAGTCGAGGGACTGGAGGGTAGCATAGGCTGAGATGAACTCTGCCTTGTTGGCCGCAGACCGGCAGTTCCAGAGGCTGCCGGAGACCTGGAACTCCACGTGGGTCGTGCGCGCTGGGACCACCAGGTTAGAGTGGCAGCGGCCACGTGGTGTGAAGCGTTTGTATGGCCTGTGCAGAGGGGAGAGAACAGGGATAGACAGACACATAGTTGACAAGCTACAGAAGAGGCTACGCTAATGCAAAGGAGATTGGAATGACAAGTGGACTACACGTCTCGAATGTTCAGAAAGTTAAGCTTACGTTGCAAAAATCGTATTGACTAAAAAGACTAAAATGATACAGTACTGCTGGCTGGTGAAGTAGGCTAGCTAGCAGTGGCTGCGTTATTGACTTTGTTTGAAAGTGTAGCTGGCTAGGTAACCTCGATAGTTTCAGTACTACACCATTATCATGATACAAAGGCAACTATGTAGCTAGCTAACATAACACTAATCAAGACGTTCCTTTGTAATGTATTTAGTTTCTACAATGCTGCTCGTCGGTAAGAGTTGGCTAGGTTTGGAAGATGGCGTCGCGGGGGATGAAAAAAGCTGGCTAGCTAACCTCGATAATTATTCTAAACTACACAATTATCAAACTATGACAAAGACAACTATGTAGCTAGCTAACACTACACTAGTCAAATTGCGTAAGGCAATTCTACGTTTTGTGGCATATTTTGGTTAAACTATCCCCAATTCAATGGGATTGCAACCCTCTGCCTGCACAGTGCATTCTTCCATCACATGTAGAGCTGATTCTCAAGATCTTGCACACTAATGAGATGCTATTGAGTGCACACTACTACACTGTTTGAGCCAAGGACTACATGCTTTCTGGTAAGTTTTGATTACAATACTGGGTGGGGTGAATATAGTTTATATGACATACATGATTTTTTTGTTAACTTGTAAGTAGTAGCCTACAGCAATGTGTGTTTAAATCATTTCTAACTTGTTAACAATTTATGCTAATTCGTTTTTGCTACCATGTGGGTTTTAGCTTGCTTGATCCCGCTAACTGAGGAGTGTTAATTCACCTATTTCCATACATGTTTCATTTTAAAACCATTTATCTTACAAAGGTGTTGTTTAATCTAACTGTTTAACTATTTATCTGTACATGGAATTGTATTATAATTTCTTTACCTATTTTTTTCTAATCTTTACAGGAAAATGCTACGGGCGCTATCTGATGTGTGGAGACATTTCACTGCAGCTAATGTAGAAGGAAAAGCTGTGTACATTTGCAAATACTGTGCCAAATCATATGTGAAGAATGCAACAAAGATGCAGAATCATCTGGCCAAGTGCATAAAGTTCCCTCAGCGCTCACAACAAGCAATCTCTGACAAAAGTCCCTACACTTCTATTCGAGATGAAAATTATGAATCAGACACCTTATTGATAGCAACAGCTCATGGTCCTCCTGGAATCAGACGTTTTTTTGACTCAGTGGAGGAACGTAGTCAGAGAAATGCTGATGAATGTCTTGCTCGAGCTGTGTATGCAACTGGTTCACATCTGATGCTCACAGGCAATGGAATATATTTCTGAATGTTCTTCGCCCAGCATACACCCCTCCAACCAGAAATGCATTATCTACTAATTTGCTGGATGCAGAGTTCAACAGAGTTCAAGTGAAGGTCAAGCAAATCATAGAGAAAGCAGACTGTATTGCAATCATCTCTGATGGGTGATCGAATGTTCGTGGGCAAGGAATAATTAACTACATCATCTCCACCCCTCAACCAGTATTCTACAAGAGCACAGACACAAGGGACAACAGACACACCGGTTTCTACATTGAAAATGAGCTGAAGGCAGTCATCAATGACCTTGGACCACAGAAGGTATTTGCACTGGTGACAGACAATTATGCGAACATGAAGGCTGCTTGGTCTAAAGTGGAGGAGTCCTACCCTCACATCACACCCATTGGCTGTGCTGCTCATGCATTGAATCTGCCCCTCAAGGACATCATGGCACTGAAAACAATGGATACACTCTACAAGAGAGCCAAGGAAATGGTTAGGTATGTGAAGGGTCATCAAGTTATAGCAGCAATCTACCTCACCAAGCAAAGTGAGAAGAATAAGAGCACCACATTGAAGCTGCCCAGGAACACCTGTTGGAGTGGTGTTGACATCATGTTTGACAGTCTTCTAGAGGTAAAACAGTCTGCCGATATGGACAGCCCCATCAAGAGGAGCCTCCTGGATGATGTATTTTGGGAGAGAGTGGTAAGCAGCCTGAAACTCCTGAAACCTATAGCAGTAGCCATTGCACGGATTGAGGGAGACAATGCCATCCTGTCGGATGTTCAGACTCTGCTTGCAGATGTAAGAGAAGAAATCCGTACTGCCCTGCCCACTTCACTGTTGCTCCAAGCAGAGGAAACTGTAGTTCTGAAATACATCAAAAAGCGTGAATACTTCTGCCTGAAGCCCATACATGCCGCGGCATACATGTTGGACCCCAAGTATGCTGGCAAGAGCATCCTGTCTGGTGCAGATATCAACAAGGCCTATGGTGTCATCACTACTGTGTCTCGCCACCTTGGCCTGGATGAGGGCAAGGTTCTTGGCAGTCTGGCAAAGTTCACTTCCAAGCAAGGGCTTTGGGATGGAGATGCAATATGGCAGTCGTGCCAACATATTTCATCAGCCACCTGGTGGAAGGGACTTTGTGGATCTGAGGCTCTTTCCCCTGTTGCCTCCATCATCCTCCAAATCCCACCAACTTCAGCCGCCTCAGAGCGCAACTGGTCCATGTTTTGGAACACACACACCAAAGCACGCAACAGGCTGACCAATACAAGGGTTGAAAAATTGGTGGCCTTCCAGGCAAATTTGTGGCTTTTTGAGCCTGACAACGAGCCATCCTCAACAAAGTTGGAAAGTGACAGTGAAGATAAGGCCTCAGAGTTTGATGTTCAAGAGATAGACATTGAGGAGGTCCAGGGAGAAGACATGGAAGCCTGAGAGGAAGATAGTCTAGAAACTAAAGCTTTGGTTATCATTTTACAGATGTATGTTGAAAACATTTTTGGGAGATGCAATGGATCATTGGGGATCATTCAATATTCCCTTTCTTTTGTTGTTCAGTGAAATCATCCCATGTGAAGAGTCAACTCATTTAATGAAACTTCAATTCGTAACTAAATGATATTTTTTTTTATTTCTATTGGAAGGATTTAATAATTAGCAATTATGTCTACTTATGATAAGGTAAACTGTTTATGTTTCTGTCTCCATATGGTAAATATATCAATGCAAAAAACATCTACATTTAACTGGTATTAATATTAATTTGCATATATTCCCATTAATTACAATATATTCCCGTTAATTCCCATGGAAAGTTTCCACCTCTGAATATTCCCCAAAATGTGCAACCCTATCTGGATTTTTTAGTTCAGCTCATGAAACATGGGACCAACACTTTACATGTTGTGTTAATATTTTTGTTCGGTATGTAATGTATATTTAAACATTTTGAACTTTAAAAATAAAGCTTTGTAAAAAAAAAAATCCAAAATTGTATAATGGTTTTATGAGTTCTGTCACATGTCATCTCTACAGCTGCATCCCAGACAGGGTCTGTAGTTGTTGTGGAGCACTGTGTGTTGTTCCTGATTAGAGGAAACACTCCCACCTTGGCCACTCTAACCATACAACACTGGTCTGCTGGCACCTCAGTGCTTTTCTATTTTGTTGACAAAATTATGCAGATGTGTTCACAGGCTGTGGGAGTTCCCTGGCTGCAAGACACTGGCAGTTCATTTACTGCAATCTGGGATGATGAGATACAGTACGTTTGATCTCAGGGGCATTACACTTGATCTTCAAAGGGCAGAAAAACTATTTCAGTTCCCTGTGGATTATATTACTGTATCTTCAGAGAAAGAGAGACAGAGAGAGAGATCTGCTGCCCACAAACTGTTTGTTTGATGCCAGAATAGGATCCTGAGCCTTTTCTTTATTTCATGACCTTGCTGTGTTCTGATACCCCTGCCCTCAGTCATGACCTGATAGAGGTTTACAGTATATGCAGGGAATGAGGTTATGAGTTCCTGCTAAGGCCAAACAATGATGTCTTGTGGGGGGACAAAAGTCCTTAGTATAGTGCGTCTGGAGAAGTAAGCCTATGACTTCCTGACCTCGCAGACTTTTTTAGAGCCTCAGCACACAAATCTGCATTTCAGAATCTTTGTTACTTTCTGTCTGACCCTGTGTATCATCTTGTAACTCTTGAACATCTTGGTTGAAATTATAAATTAAGGCCCACAGACTGTTTGTTTGATGCCAGAATAGGATCCTGAGCCTTCTCTTTGTTTCATGACCTTGCTGTGTTCTGATACCCCTGCCCTCAGTCATGACCTGAGAGGTCACGCAACCATTAGATTCCTGTTTGCTATAAGATGACGACCAGAGTTGACACTGCATTCCTCTATTCCTCAGCAAGAGGAATCATCTGTTTCCCCTGAAACATCAATTAGGCTTATTACTGTGTCATAAAGTCACAGGATCCAGGAGTCATTACACCCATTCCAAACATGTCAACACTTCACAAGAACGAGGTTCTCTTACGTAAAAAGAAGCTAATGAACCCTTAGTTGCCATGGAAATGTCATAAAGGGGTGTAAGTCATAAATTCAACCGAAAAGCTTTCTGCTTCTGTACCTATGGACCCTCTTTAGGTCTCTTCAGAACATTGACTGAGGTGTTTCTATATGGACTCTCTGGTCTCGCAGCAGGTACAGTCCAAACAAACACCTCAGTTACAGTGCTTTATTTCCACGGTGACATTGTTTTGCCGGGGAAACGAGAGCTGTGAAGGTTATCCCTTAAAATAGACCGAGCACAGCAGAATAGTTTGACCGGTTTGACAGATGGCCTCTCATTTTGCTGCTGCGTGGGATGTGCAATTAACAGAAGGGACAGTGAGTTCAGGGTTTTAAGTAGTTTTCTTTCAGTACTCTCCGCTTGCAGGTTGAAACTACTCGACTTTCAGTCCACTTAAAAGAGGAAATGATCAAAAGGACGAGGTTGAGAATGTTATCATTCAATGGGCATATCTGATGTGCTATATCCAATTACAACCACTTCAAAATAAAAGTATCCTATGTGTTCTATTAACATAAAATCACTTCAAGCTCAATTCAATGTTATAGCTCCATAATGTCATGAATGACTAAAATAGCCTTGGCTTTTACTGTGGGACACATCTTTGTTCTATCTGTAGGGCATCTGTTGTTTCCAGGTGTTGCTTCAGTTTCAAATTCCCACCTCTGGACTTGAGCATATGGAATGGATGTATTTCCATTAAGCTTATTGGTATCTGTAGAGTGTTTGCTGTGTTTTGGTATGTTAGGAATAGTTGGCCTTACTGTCTTAACTACCCCTAGGGTTTCTACGTGTGTGACCTGGTGTACTATTCCCTAGGTCACAGCATTGATTTCCCCACAGTTATTAACAAACGAGAACATTCCCTACTCCCCATTGAAGAGACCAAGTGAGAAAGTATCACCCTCTGAAGTCTATCGAACCTCATCCAACCTTATTGTTCTCTCATCAACCCCACCAGTAAATTGTTCTTGTGTGTTGCCGTGTGATTGTGATTATAGGTCTGTCACTATATCACGGCTCTGGACAGGCTTAGTCTAGCTGGCTGAACACTGGCGGTCTGGCCCCTGGCTATAAACCAGATGGGGTTCTTTTTTTGGGCTTACTTGTGATTGAAGATTATATTTTCCCTCCCGACCAGGCTGCCGGTTTAATCTGTTGATGATATCACTGGACTGACCTCCAGTCAGTTTGATGACGTGGTCTAGCTCCAGCCAGTTGCATGGCAGTGTGGATCTATCTCAGAATTGAAATGGCCCTTAGCATTTGTCTGAATGTTCACCAATAAGTGGCTCTCAGATGATTTTTTTTTAACCTTGAAATATCACAGACACACTGCTTCAGACACACTGCTTCAGACACACTGCTTCAGACACACTGCTTCAGACACACTGCTTCAGAGACACTGCTTCAGACACACTGCTTCAGACACACTGCTTCAGAGACAGTTCTTCAGAGACAGTTCTTCAGAGACACTGCTTCAGACACACTGCTTCAGACACACTGCTTCAGACACACTGCTTCAGAGACACTGCTTCAGACACATTGCTTCAGAGACACTGCTTCAGACACATTGCTTCAGAGACACTGCTTCAGACACACTGCTTCAGAGACACTGCTTCAGAGACATTGCTTCAGAGACACTGCTTCAGAGACACTGCTTCAGAGATACTGTTTCAGAGACACTGCTTCAGAGACATTGCTTCAGAGACACTGCTTCAGAGACACTGCTTTAGAAACACTGCTTCAGAGACACTGCTTCAGAGGCAGATGGATGTAGGCCTATGTTATATCAAAAGCATAGACTATATCAAGTGTTGATTATGTAGGCTACTTGTTTCTTTTAGTCCATTCAAGTAGAGACAATCCTGGTGGTTACCTTGTTCTAACTAAATCATAACTCCATGCGTTTTCCTCAGCGTTGGGTAGGATACTTTCTAAACGTAATCTGTTAGTTACTAGTTACCTGTCCAAAATTGTAATCAGTAACGTAACTTTTGGATTACCCAAACTCAGTAATGTAATCGGATTACATTTCCCCCTAAGAGGCATTAGAATGCATTTGGTGTATCATCATAATGGCCTCTGACTTGTCGTCAGACTCACTCAGGTGGAAAACTTAAAGTTGCGTCTTTTTTCAATGCTGAATTGAATGTCGTTGAGAAAACAGAAAGGTGTAATTTCCCGCAAACATCCTTTCTGAATTTAAAAGTAATCCTAGAAGTAATGTAGTTTTTCAAAAGTATCTGTATTCTGATTACAATATTCTTGCTGGTAATGTAACCGATTACAGTTAGTTTTTTTGTAATCAGATTACATGTAATCAGTTACACCTTTCTGTAATCAGTTACTACCCAACCATGGTTTTGCTGTTCTAAACGATTCCATCCCCCGGTGCGGGTCATCTGCAATGCTAATACTTTACATAAGATAACGGAACTGTCACGACTCTTCTCATCACATGTCATCACTGCATGGCATGCAGCACCATCAAGAGAGACATAGAAAAGTGTCATTAAGTCTGGGGATACATTTTTTTGATGTGTGAAGCTTCGAAGCACAACTTGAAAGCATGGCTCTGTTATGTTCGCTGCACTGCTTAAAGGTTTAGAAAATCAAACAAATCACATTTTATTTGCTCTGTGATGTGCCCTGTGGTCTGTGGTGTGTGTTTAGACTATGCTAGGCTATTTTCTTCTCGCTGAAGCTCTCCCATGGAGCTTGAGGGGCATGATGGAGTGTCTCTAATGTTGGCTCTGCATTACAATGGTGAGTCATAGCATCTCTCTGAGGCATAAAAAACAAAACTCCTTTCATACAAATAACCTACCATTTCTCTCTCTTGTGAAACAAATAACCAACAATGACACACAGACTAATCTACTGATGAGACAACACAGAGAATGGGTCAATGTCTTCTTCTGTACTGGCTATCAGATGTTTTGATTGTGTCTCCCAGAGTTGAGCTTTGAAAGATCTGGGCAGTGTTTAATAGGCTCAAAACGGGAGAAAACATGTCGAAACGAATAGTCACCACCTGAACTCCAATCAGAATGCTCTTTTAGATTTATTTGTTTAATTATGGTTTCCCGTTTGGTGCCTCCTGAACACTACCCAGGAGCTCTATTGTTTCACCAGCTCCCCTGTACCACTCTGCTCTTATGCTGTGCCTTTCCCCACAGGTCCCTAAGCTATTGGCATTTGATTTAAAATCCCCCACAAACAGCCTCTCATCTGCTGTCTAGTGACACAGGAACACTGCACACAATTATATGACATCCAGGTTTGAGTGATTGAACAGATCTTACATCTCATGCAGGGAGACTGAGGAAGGAACAGTGAATGAAATATCAAAGTATTGGTGGCTGAATGAACAACTGGAGTTTGTTTGTGTGTGGTGTGTGTGTGTGGTGTGTGTGTGTGTGTGTGTGTGTGTGTGTGTGTGTGTGTGTGTGTGTGTGTGTGTGTGTGTGTGTGTGTGTGTGTGTGTGCGTACGCACGTGCTTCCGTATGTGCATTCTGGCTCAAGTCAGTTGTCAGTTTGTTCGTTTGGTAGTAGAGCTTTCTTCCCTCACTTTGAAGAGGCTACAGCTGTTTGGGATGTTGCCGCTAACGACTCCCTGATGAGCATCGAGGAAATGTTTAGTATTCAGCTCAGGTCACCGATGTAATGATGTTCTGGCATCACAGTGTGAACCAACCAACCCTCTGTCAGCACCACTAACATCACCGACGTCCCTATTCACCCAGACAGGTAGGCTAGGTACACAGAAGAAATGACAGTCATCACAGGAGAGTTAGACTGTATAATCACTTTCAAGGTGATAAGGAGATTTGATTTGATTTGGATCCCCATTAGAAGACGCCATGACAACAGCTAGTCTTCCTGGGGTCAGACACATCATGAAAAATACATTACAAACAAAAATACTTTAAAATGTACATTCTGTACATTGAAAAAACATTAACAAGTAGACATTACAGACATTTAAAATACCTGTAAGGCAACATTTAACAGTCAATACTTATATTCAGGGTCATTGTCACATCCTGACCAGTATAAGGGGTTATTTGTTATTATAGTTTGGTCAGGGCGTGGCAGGGTTGTGTTTGGTTTGTGTTGTTGGGATTTTGGGGTTAGTTGTATGGTCCTTATTTTTATATGTCTACGTTCCCTTCTAGGTGTTGTATTTCTTTGTTTTGGCCTGGTATGGCTCTCAATCAGGGACAGCTGTACATCGTTGTCACTGATTGGGAGTCATACTTAGGTAGCCCTTTTTTCCACTGTGTTTGTGGGAAGTTGTTTTTGCACTGCTGTGTGTAGCCTGCAAGACTGTTTAGCTGTCGTGCGTTTTTTCTTGTTTTGTGTTCTCTTGAATAAAGTTTAAGATGTTCACGAGACACGCTGCGCCTTGGTCCACTACCTTTGACGACGGCCGTTACAGTCATTATCTGTCCATTCATATGGTCAGCCTTAGTAGATGTACTTTTAATGTTTTCTTCAATGTGAATATATTTTTCGCTTAGGAAATATAAGGGGATAACTTGAGAATAAGTGACACTTATTCTGGGACTTATTCCAGATAGTGGGAAGTTACAGAACGTTCCTATAGAAATACATGGTGTGCAGTAGACATGATTTGCTGATCCTGATTCAGCTAATTAAAGATTTGGAGGATTAGTTGAGTAGTTAAACCAGGTGTTGTAGTGCTGGGCCGGGACAAAAGCCTGCTGCTGGCCAAACCCAGAAGGGAAGAACACTACCGTAGCGTGTAGCAACAGACCGAACTGCAGTTAATTAAGAGAACACTCTCCTTTGAATTTAGGCAAATAGAATGTCATGGCAACAGCTTATTGAGTGGCTCTCAGACTTGTGGCTCATGACAGGCTAAGTGGTTCTGTAATCTCTATCTCATCTCTTTTTATCTCCAATCTCTCTATGATGATGATTATTATTATTGACTGACAGCAACTTCTATTGTATTAATCTCGCATTTCAGAATGAGAGAAACCCGTCTTCAACCCTCTGAAATTGGTGTGTGTGTGTATAAAACGCAGCATAAAATACAGTATTCTTCATGGTGGTGGAGCTATTTGAAACTAACAGTCCCAGCCTCGCTCTCCAGTCCCCAAGGTAGAGGTTCTCTTCTCTGGCTACGAGGGGACCGTTCCCTTGCCTCTGTCTGGATCTCATCGTTCAGACTGGCCTGGCACAGAGAGACCAGACGGAAGGAGACACGCTCAGCTATCCCATCTGCTAGACGTCAGGGGGTGAGTGTAGTGTGATATGCAGAACATTCTCTGCTCCCTCACTGCGTCTCCTCCATGGCCTGGTGGCCAGTCTGTTTCTGCTCCACCATGCCAACTTGCCGTTGTCTTGCCAATAATTGGCACCGATGCATTCCAGACTGTTTGGTAAAGCAATGATACAGTGTAGCGTTGTTATAGAAACAGTGATGTGTGCTATAGAGGCTTGTATTTTTAGGCACTCCGTCAAGAATTTGTCCATAAAGGGAAGTGGTCATATTAACACATAATGTAGTTCCTACTAAAGGGTTTGCCTCGTTGCCTCTGTCCTCTCCAATGTATGGCAAGGGAGAGAAATACCTGTAAACAAGGAGGACATTGTGGTATGTAGCCTACATTTATTTTCATTACAAAACTTGGACTTCCAGTTTGTCTTAAAGTATTTCAACCTCAGTGCTCCTTGTTATTATGGTTCTCATCCATTCAATTGGCAATTTAGGATCCTATTTGTCCTCTTCCTGAACGGAGAGATGAACTGTCCTCTCCTTGTGCTCAGGCCACAGTGTAATGAGGCCTGAAGAATGGAGGGAACACAGAGAGAGAACAACAAATGAGAGTGTCATTGTTACTCTGCCAACCACTTTAGAAAACAGTGGAAGTGTCTACTCTGCATATCCTTTCTAATAAAACTGCATTTGTGTGTGTGTGTGTGTGTGTGTGTGTGTGTGTGTGTGTGCGCGTGTCCATTGAGCTCTCTGGAGCTCTCAGTGCCAGCCAGCACTGTAACTACAGTACTTTTAGTCATGCTGTTGGCCTGGACTGGACTTGCTCTGAAGACACCTTGGAGAGGAAATATCTCTGAATGAAGTGTGTGTGTCATAGAAAGACTCCAGAGTGTGTTTGTGTGTATTGTAGAAAGACTCCAGAGTGTGTTTGTGTGTATTGTAGAAAGACTCCAGAGTGTGTTTGTGTGTATTGTAGAAAGACTCCAGAGTGTGTTTGTGTGTATTGTAGAAAGACTCCAGAGTGTGTTTGTGTGTATTGTAGAAAGACTCCAGAGTGTTTGTGTTTGTCATAGAAAGACTTCAGAGTGTGTTTGTTGTAGAAAGACTCCAGAGTGTGTTTATGTGTGTCATAGAAAGACTCCAGAGTGTGTTTGTGTTTGTCATAGAAAGACTCCAGAGTGTGTTTGTGTGTGTCATAGAAAGACTCCAGAGTGTGTTTGTTGTAGAAAGACTCCAGAGTGTGTTTGTGTGTGTCATAGAAAGACTCCAGAGTGTGTTTGTGTTTGTCATAGAAAGACTCCAGAGTGTGTTTGTGTGTGTCATAGAAAGACTCCAGAGTGTGTTTGTTGTAGAAAGACTCCAGAGTGTGTTTGTGTGTGTCATAGAAAGACTCCAGAGTGTGTTTGTTGTAGAAAGACTCCAGAGTGTGTTTGTGTGTGTCATAGAAAGACTCCAGAGTGTGTGTGTCATGATTGTCGTATGAAGGAGCGGACCAAGGCGCAGCGTGTGTATCGTTTCACATTTTATTATAACTGTGAAACTATGCAAGACATACAAATAAACTACTAAACAAAATAACAAACTGTGACAAAGAGGTGAAACATACACTATCTCAAAATAATCTCCCACAAAACCTAGTGGGAAAAACAACAACTTAAATATGATCCCCAATTAGAGACAACGATGACCAGCTGCCTCTAATTAGAGATCATCCCAAAAAAACAACATAGAAATACAGAAACTAGAACCACACAACAGAACATTTACACTAGACAAAACCCCCTGTCACACCCTGACCTACTCTACCATAGAAAATAAAAGCTTTCTATGGTCAGGACGTGACAGTACCCCCCCCCTCCTAAAGGTGCGGACTCCGAACACAAAAACGGAAGAAAAAAAAACAGGGAGGGTTAGGGTGGGTGTCTGTCGGTGGCGGCTCTGGTGCAGGACGAAGATCCTTCTCATCCCACGGATCCTCCTGCAGCGGAGGCGGTTCTGGTGCGGGATGAAGAACCCTCTCATCCTGCTTATCCACCAGCATAGGAGGCGGCTCCGGTTCGGGGCGTAGCCCCCGCTCCGCCAGCTGATCCCTCTGCTTTTGTGTCACCGGACTGCGGATCATCGCCGGAGGCTCTGGACTGCAGACCGCCGCTGGAGACTCCGGACTGCGGACCGCCGCTGGAGACTCCGGACTGCGGACCGCCGCTGGAGACTCCGGACTGCGGACCGCCGCTGGAGACTCCGGACTGCGGACCGCCGCTGGAGGCTCCGGACTGCGGACCGCCGCTGGAGGCTCCGGACTGCGGACCGCCGCTGGAGGCTCCGGACTGCGGGCCGCCGCTGGAGGGTCCGGACTGCGGGCCGCCGCTGGAGGGTCCGGACTGCGGGCCGCCGCTGGAGGGTCCGGACTGCGGGCCGCCGCTGGAGGGTCCGGACTGCGGGCCGTCTCAGGAGGTTTCGGACTGTGGGCCGTCTCAGGAGGTTCCGGACTGTAGAACGTCGCCGGAAGCTCCGGACTGGGAACTGTCGCCGGAAGCTCCGGACTGGGAACTGTCGCCGGAAGCTCCGGACTGGGAAGGCGCACTGGAGGCCTGATGCGTGGGGCTGGCACAGGTGGCGTCAGACTGGTAACACGCACCTCAGGGCGAGTGCGGAGAGCAGGAACACAGGACACACCGGACTGGGCAGGCGCACTGGAGGCCTGATGTGTGGGGCTGGCACAGGTGGCGCTAGATTGGTAAAACGCACCTCAGGGCAAGTGCGAGGAGCAGGCACAGGGCGTACCAGGCTGGATAGACTCACTGGAGGCCGGGTGCGTGGGGCAGGTACAGGATATACTGGGCCGTGGAGGCGCACCGGAGGTCTCGAGCGTAGAGCTGGCACAACCCGTCCTGGCTGGATGCTTACTTTCGCCCGGCAAATGCGGGGCGCTGGCACAGGATGCACTGGGCTGTGAATGCGCACTGGCGACATAGTGCGCAGAGCCGGCGCAGGATATCCTGGACCGCAGGGGCGTACTGGAGACCAGGAGCGCTGAGCTTGCACCACCCTTCCTGGCTGAATGCTCACTCTAGCCCGGCAAATGCGGGGCGCTGTCAACGAGCGCACCGGGCTGTGAATGCGCACTGGAGATACAATGCGCATCACCGCATAACACGGTGCCCGACTGGTCACATGCTCCCCACGGTAAGCACGGGGAGTTGGCTCAGGTCTGAACCCTGACTCTGCCAATCTCCCCGTGTGCCCCCCCAAAAAATGTTTTGAGGGCTGCCTCTCGTGCTTGCCTTGATGGTATAACACCTCGTAATATCGCCGTTCTGCTCTCGCTGCTTCAATCTCCTCCTTTGGACGGCGATACTCCCTGGGCCTTGTCCATGGTCCTGCCCCATCCAGGATTTCCTCCCAGGTCCAGTCCTCCTGACCACGCTGCTTGATCCGTTGGTGGTGGGAGATTCTGTCACGATTGTCGTATGAAGGAGCGGACCAAGGCGCAGCGTGTGTATCGTTCCACATTTCATTATAACTATGAAACTATGCAAGACATACAAATAAACTACTAAACAAAATAACAAACCGTGACGAAGAGGTGAGACACACACTACCTCAAAATAATCTTCCACAAAACCTAGTGGGAAAAACAACAACTTAAATATGATCCCCAATTACAGACAATGAAGACCAGCTGCCTCTAATTGGAGATCATCCCAAAAAACAACAACATAGAAATACAGAAACTAGAACCACACAACATAGAAAATTTAAACTAGACAAAACCCCCTGTCAGACCCTGACCTACTCTACCATAGAAAATAAAAGCTTTCTATGGTCAGGACGTGACAGTGTTTGTGTGTGTTGTAGAAAGACTCCAGAGTGTGTGTGTGTGTGTGTGTGTTGTAGAAAGACTCCAGAGTGTGTGTGTGTGTGTGTGTGTGTGTGCGTGTGGACTGACTAAACAATGCATCACTTACACATGCTGTTTGTATCTACAATAGTCAGTCACCAGATTAGCCCATGTAACTTCCACTTCATCACAGCAGGACCATTTCAACACTATTCATTCTCAGTGTGACACTCATGGCTATGTTCTGATATGAACTGAAATAAAAGCATGACTGTTTCACAAACAAATGGACTTTTAGCAGAACAGTGTGTCTTTCTCGTCCGCTATCCTCTATAGAACAACTGACAACACTTCCGTTGCCATCCCTCAAAAATCCTCTACAGCAAGGCACATGTCTTATTATACATCTGTATTAGCCTGTAATTCATCCAAGGCTATTGAACCGTATCTCAGATAAAGGTAGCTAGCCTTGATATGGCTGTAGTAGCATCCAGTATTATGGAACATTGAGTGTAAATAATGGAGTCTGTATCAGGGCTAGTGAAGCAGCAGGAGAACACTAACCTAACGTAGCAGGAGTAGAAAGACGTTTTTCAGGGGAAACGGAAGTTAGGTTGAAAATACTGTATCCCTGAAAACCGGAAGCATCCGCTTTCTGTCAACGCCGCTGTGGGTGGGAGGACACTGATGTACCTCCCAGCCAATCAGTTGTCAGTGTTACGGTTGAGTTATGTCACTGTGTTACTCTGTCTGGAGGACACGGCCCATTAGCTATTACTGTGATGGAGTCTCTCTACCACACACACTTTGGAGTCATGCAGACTCCCCAGGCAGACTGCATTAGAGAATGGCTGCGTCCCAAACAACACCCTGTTCCCTATAAAGTGCACTACTTTTGACCAGGGCCCATATTAATGCACGATGTAGGGAATAGGGTGCCATTTGAGAGTCATTCTATGATTTAGCCCAGTTGGGGCTGAAAGAGCCCACTAAGCTTGGCCCACACTGGGTAATACTGTTTATTCATTTAGAGACGGCTGTTGATAATGGACAGACACACCGGGTAATACTGTTTATTCGTTTAGAGACGGCTGTTGATAATGGACAGACACACTGGGTAATACTGTTTATTCATTTAGAGACAGCTGTTGATAATGGACAGACACACTGGGTAATACTGTTTATTCATTTAGAGACGGGCTGTTGATAATGGACAGACACACTGGGTAATACTGTTTATTCATTTAGAGACGGCTGTTGATAACGGACAGACACACTGGGTAATACTGTTTATTCGTTTAGAGACGGCTGTTGATAACGGACAGCCACGCTGGGTAATACTGTTTATTCGTTTAGAGACGGCTGTTGATAACGGACAGACACACTGGGTAATACTGTTTATTCGTTTAGAGACGGCTGTTGATAATGGACAGACACACTGGGTAATACTGTTTATTCGTTTAGAGACGGCTGTTGATAACGGACAGACACACTGGGTAATACTGTTTATTCATTTAGAGACAGCTGTTGATAATGGACAGACACACTGGGTAATACTGTTTATTCGTTTAGAGACGGCTGTTGATAATGGACAGACACACTGGGTAATACTGTTTATTCATTTAGAGACGGCTGTTGATAACGGACAGACACACTGGGTAATACTGTTTATTCATTTAGAGACGGCTGTTGATAACGGACAGACACACTGGGTAATACTGTTTATTCATTTAGAGACGGCTGTTGATAACGGACAGCCACGCTGGGTAATACTGTTTATTCATTTAGAGACGGCTGTTGATAATGGTCAGCCACGCTGGGGGTGGAGGGAGAAGTCTGTATGCTGAGTAATACAGAACCAGTCAAAGGTTTGGACACACCTACTCATTCGACCATGAAGTCCTGATTCACACAGTCTCCTCTGAACAGTTGATGTTGAGATGTGTCTGTTACTTGAACTCTGTGAAGTATTTATTTGGGCTGCAATCTGAGGCTGGTAACTAATGAACTCATCCTCTGCAGCAGAGGTAACTCTGTCTTCCTTTCCTGTGGCGGTCCTCATGAGAGCCAGTTTCATCATAGCGCTTGATGGATTTTGCCACTGCACTTGAAGAAACTTTGAAGTTCTTGAATCGCTTCTTATTGACTGACCCTTATGTCTTGATGTAATGATGGACTGTTGTTTCTCTTTGCTTATTTGAACTGTTCTTGCCATAATATGGACTTGGTGTTTTACCAAATAGGGCCATCTTCTGTATACCACCCCTACCTTGTCACAACACAATGGATTGGCTCAAACACTTTAAGGAAAGGAATTCCACAAATTAACTTTAACAAGACACACCTTTTAAAACACATTCTCACTTACATATTCCTGTCAACAAACTGATATGAAGTTAATGTAATTCAGTGTTTTCTAATGATACAGTAGGATTTACACGGCTGTTAGAACCTGTCTTTTATAGGCTATCGTTTCCATGGAAAATGACTCGTGCACCAATGTGAAGTTTAGAGGAGCATATCAAATTGGCTGTCAAATGAAAGCTAAGAGTCTATATTTTGGGGAAATTAAGGCATAAATACATTTTTCAACCGTTTTCCCATCTTAAAATTAGGAATAAGTAAAAGCTTTGATTTGTGGATAAACAGATGGAAAGGGGGTCTTAGAAAACAAATACCAGAAAAGTATTAAAAGGTATTAGAAATACATCATCAAAACACAATAATGTTGACGCCAACTAATATCAACACTTATATTTTGTTTTGGAGAAATGGTTTACCTTCTGTAACTTTAGGAAATATAGCCTTGTGCCTTGTAATTCCATTAACAGAAACCCACAAACAGGAGGTATCTTTAAGATATTTTCACATTTCTCTCCCTCATGAGGAGGGAGGATAATGAAAGTTCACAGAAGTAACTAGTAATGGTAGATCTACCAATTAATTATAGTGATTTAAAATGTTTGTTTATGAATTTATTAAGTGATTTAAAACTTGTAATTCTGTTACCAAACTGGTAATGGAATTACAAAAAAATCAGTAATTACTGTACTTTTTACTCCTTTTTCTCCCCAATTTCATGATATTCAATTGGTAGTTAGTCTTGTTCCATCGCTGCAACTCCCGTACCGACTCGAGAGGTAAAGGTCGAGAGCCATGCATCCTCCTAAACACGACCCTGTCAAGCCACACTCTTCTTGACACACTGCTTGCTTAACCCGGAAGCCAGCCGCACCAATGTACATGACCGAAGTCAGCGTGTATGCATACGGCCCACCACTAGGAGTCGCTTAAGCGCAATGGGACAAGGACATCCTGGCCGGCCAAACCCTCCCCTAACCCGGACGAGTCTGGGTCTGCGACACAGCCTGGGATCGAACCCGGGTCTGTAGTGAGACCACTGTGCCACTCGGGAGGCCCTGGCCTTGATGTTAACGTCCTCAGACGGACTGGACTGGACCAGATCTGAACCTTTCATATATGTATATTTAGATTTATACAGTGAGTAGAGTACAGTGAGTAGAGCAGAGTAGAGCACAGTACAGTGAGTAGAGCACAATACAGTGAGTAGAGCAGAGTAGAGCACAGTACAGTGAGTAGAGCACAGTACAGTGAGTAGAGCACAGTACAGTGAGTAGAGTACAGTGAGTAGAGCAGAGTGCAGTGAGTAGAGCAGAGTAGAGCACAGAACAGTGAGTAGAGCAGAGTAGAGCACAGTACAGTGAGTAGAGGAGAGTAGAGAACAGTACAGTGAGTAGAGTGAGTACAGTACAGTGAGTAGAGCAGAGTAGAGCACAGTACAGTGAGTAGAGCAGAGTACAGTACAGTGAGTAGAGCAGAGTAGAGCACAGTACAGTGAGTAGAGCACAGTACTGTGAGTAGAGTAGAGCAGAGTACAGTGAGTAGAGCACAGTACAGTGAGTAGAGCAGAGTACAGTGAGTAGAGCACAGTACAGTGAGTAGAGTACAGTAGAGTGAGTAGAGTTGAGCACAGTACAATGAGTAGAGCAGAGTACAGTACAGTGAGTAGAGTAGAGTAGAGTACAGTACAGTCAGTAGAGCAGAGTACAGTACAGTGAGTAGAGTAGAGTACAGTGAGTAGAGTAGAGTACAGTGAGTAGAGTACAGTAAGAGGACCAGAGTAGAGTACAGTGAGCAGAGCAGAGTACAGTACAGTGAGTAGAGTAGAGCAGAGCAGAGTACAGTACAGTGAGTAGAGTACAGTGAGTAGAGTACAGTAAGTAGACCAGAGTAGAGTACAGTGAGTAGAGTAGAGTACTGTACAGTGAGGTGAGTAGAGTAGAGTACTGTACAGTGTGTATAGCAGAGTAGAGTACAGTGAGTAGAGCAGAGTACAGTGAGTAGAGCAGAGTACAGTACAGTCAAATCTCTGCTGATCTCTGCTGTATTGTTGTGCACTGTACTCTACTGATCTCTGCTGTGCTGTATTGTTCTGCACTGTACTCTACTGATCTCTGCTGTGCTGTATTGTTCTGCACTGTACTCTACTGGTCTCTGCTGTGCTGTATTGTTCTGCACTGTTCTCTACTGACCTCTGCTGTGCTGTATTGTTGTGCACTGTACTCTACTGATCTCTGCTGTGCTGTATTGTTGTGCACTGTACTCTACTGATCTCTGCTGTGCTATATTGTTGTGCACTGTACTCTACTGATCTCTGCTGTATTGTTGTGCACTGTACTCTACTGATCTCTGCTGTATTGTTGTGCACTGTACTCTACTGATCTCTGCTGTGTTGTTGTGCACTGTACTCTACTGATCTCTGCTGTATTGTTGTGCACTGTACTCTACTGATCTCTGCTGTGTTGTTGTGCACTGTACTCTACTGATCTCTGCTGTGCTGTATTGTTGTGCACTGTACTCTACTGATCTCTGCTGTGCTATATTGTTGTGCACTGTACTCTACTGATCTCTGCTGTGTTGTGCACTGTACTCTACTGATCTCTGCTGTATTGTTGTGCACTGTACTCTACTGATCTCTGCTGTATTGTTGTGCACTGTACTCTACTTATCTCTGCTGTATTGTTGTGCACTGTACTCTACTGATCTCTGCTGTGCTGTATTGTTGTGCACTGTACTCTACTGATCTCTGCTGTATTGTTGTGCACTGTTCTCTACTGATCTCTGCTGTGTTGTGCATTGTACTCTACTGATCTCTGCTGTGCTATATTGTTGTGCACTGTACTCTACTGATCTCTGCTGTATTGTTGTGCACTGTTCTCTACTGATCTCTGCTGTGTTGTGCACTGTACTCTACTGATCTCTGCTGTGTTGTGCACTGTACTCTACTGATCTCTGCTGTGTTGTGCACTGTACTCTACTGATTTCTGCTGTGTTGTGCACTGTACTCTACTGATCTCTGCTGTATTGTTGTGCACTGTACTCTACTGATCTCTGCTGTGTTGTGCACTGTACTCTACTGATCTCTGCTGTGTTGTGCACTGTACTCTACTGATCTCTGCTGTATTGTTGTGCACTGTACTCTACTGGTCTCTGCTGTATTGTTGTGCACTGTACTCTACTGATCTCTGCTGTATTGTTGTGCACTGTACTCTACTGATCTCTGCTGTGTTGTGCACTGTACTCTACTGATCTCTGCTGTGTTGTGCTGTGATGTCCAAACTTGTGAAACATGAGTAGAATGATATTCATAATTCTGCAATTATTTGTAGTACAGATCAGGGACCCATGATGTAATTCTGTTACCCGGTGTAAATCCACTTCACTTACTGTAATTCAATAACCAAAATATATTTTTTCAAACTCAAGGTGACACCCCATTCTTTCTGCAGAAATCTTTGAATCTTTATTGGGAGCAGATATTTAAGAGTTTTTGGAAGATGTGTTCACGTTAAAACCTGAGGGAGATTTGATCTGCACAGTTCTTCCACTGAATTAGTTTTTGTAAAATGTTCAGTGTAAATTGTTGAAAGTAGTCCTTGTGCGTAGAGTTGTATGGTTTGTTAAACTTTGAAATCATTTATTTTGTTTGGTCTAGATTTTAAAGTGAAATTCCGTTACTGTGCAATTACCCTTAAAGGCGCTGCATGGTCAATCCAACGTCTGCATTGGCCGTGCAGCATTTACAGTGATACGGCCTCAGGATGTTCATACTTCTTACCCTTCGCTGAGCAGTGCAGAGCTGTTGTGAAGGAAGTTGTCAAGGAAATGAGTTTGTGTTTCTACAGGACCTCCCGCCCCAAACTACTGTCAACCAGTCATGTCAATGCGGAGCTATACGGAGCCCTCCGCATTGTTCCAACATTTGAGAGGCGCACAGCGATGCGGTATTGGCCTCTGCGCTCCTCCGGAGGCTCCGCTATTGCGTCACACCCTCCATACGGCGCCTCCCTCCACATTTTAGGAACAAGCATAAATTGGCTGTTAGGTTATGAAGTACAATTTATCTTTCATCCAGGGACCTAATGTTAACACATATTCACTGGCCTATATTTTCTACACCATTACCAACCACAGCTATTATGTAACAGCTGTATATATCAACAGCTGTAGTGAGCTGGGCTTTTTTATATCTGTGTTTCAGTGTAGTTTTTCTTTGCCCTGTGTATTCACATGAAGTATTTGGCCTAGATGTCTTTGTGACCTGCTATCTCTGGCTGTGCGCTGTGTCCAGAACAGCTCTAGTCTCTCATCTCCTCTCATATCCTTTCCTCTCCTACTCCTCTCATCTCCACTCCTCTCATCTCTACTCCTCTCATCTCTACTCCTCTCATCTCCACTCCTCTCATCTCCACTCCTCTCATCTCTACTCCTCTCATCTCTACTCCTCTCATCTCTACTCCTCTCATCTCCACTCCTCTCATCTCTACTCCTCTCATCTCTACTCCTCTCATCTCTACTCCTCTCATCTCTACTCCTCTCCACTCCTCTCAAATCCTCTCTACTCCTCTCCACTCCTCTTATATCCTCTCCTCCTCTCCTCTCCTTTCTACTCCTCTCATATCCTCTCCTCCTCTCCTCTCCTCCTCTCCTCTCCACTCCTCTCATATCCTCTCTTCCTCTCCTCTCCTTTCTACTCCTCTCATATCCTTTCCTCCTCTCCTCCACTCCTCTCATATCCTCTCCTCTCTACTCCTCTCATATCCTCTCCTCTCTGCTCCTCTCATATCCTCTCCTCTACTCCTCTCATATCCTCTCCTCTCTACTCCTCTCATATCCTCTCCTTTCTACTCCCCTCATATCCTCTCCTCCTCTCCTCTACTCCTCTCATATCCTCTCCCCCTCTCCTCCACTCCTCTCCTCTCATATCCTCTACTCCTCTCCTTTCTACTCCTCTCATATCCTCTCCTCCTCTCCTCTACTCCTCTCATATCCTCTCCTCTCCTCCACTCCTCTCCTCTCATATCCTCTACTCCTCTCCTTTCTACTCCTCTCATATCCTCTCCCCCTCTCCTCTACTCCTCTCATATCCTCTCCTCCTCTCCTCTACTCCTCTCATATCCTCTCCTCCTCTCCTCTACTCCTCTCATATCCTCTCCTCCTCTCCTCCACTCCTCTCCTCTCATATCCTCTCCTCTCTGCTCCTCTCATATCCTCTCCTCTCCTCCAACTGTGTACATTTTTCCACTCTGAAAAAGAAAGATCCTGAGGTCTCATCTCACACACACACAGTCATCTGTTCCACCATCTGGCATGAAAAAGCACAACTCAGGACTTGAGAGCTAATCTAAGCACAGATGAAAGAGGAGACTCACAACAAAGTAGTGTAATGTACAGTCAGCAAGCTCTGTTATGTAAGGTCTAATCCAGGCTAAAAACACATCTAGGCTTTCATCTACAGTGTAGATAGAGGCTGCTGTATGGAGTTGTTACTGTAGGGGGGTTGATATGGTCATGCAAATCCTACAAGGATTTGCATCACCCCTCCTCACCCCTTCCTCCTGTCTCACTTCCCCCGTCTCTCACCCCTCCTCACCCCTTCCTCCTGTCTCACTTCCCCTGTCTCTCACCCCTTCCTCCTGTCTCACTTCCCCCGTCTCTCACCCCTTCCTCCTGTCTGACTTCCCCTATCTCTCACCCCTTCCTCCTGTCTCACTTCCCCTATCTCTCACCCCTTCCTCCTGTCTCACTTCCCCTATCTCTCACCCCTTCCTCCTATCTCACTTCCCCTATCTCTCACCCCTTCCTCCTGTCTCACTTCCCCTGTCTCTCACCCCTTCCTCCTGTCTCACTTCCCCTATCTCTCACCCCTTCCTCCTGTCTCACTTCCCCCGTCTCTCACCCCAAACCTAGTTTACTGTGGACATCCTGTCTCTTCAGGAACAAACAATGGCTGCTTTAAATAGAACAGGACTGACACATTAGTGTCTGTGTTAGAGTTGGGCCACGTCTATCACAGCCAGATGAACAGGAGAGAGAGACAGGGTGCAGCTGAAAGCACCATACTACTGGGTGTGATGTAGTAGAGTGTAAGGGTCTGTAATACTGGGTGTGATGTAGTAGAGTGTAAGGGTCTGTAATACCGGGTGTGATGTAGTAGAGTGTACAGGTCTGTAATACTGGGTGTGATGTAGTAGAGTGTAAGGGTCTGTAATACTGGGTGTGATGTAGTAGAGTGTAAGGGTCTGTAATACCGGGTGTGATGTAGTAGAGTGTAAGGGTCTGTAATACTGGGTGTGATGTAGTAGAGTGTAAGGGTCTGTAATACTGGGTGTGATGTAGTAGAGTGTAAGGGTCTGTAATACCGGGTGTGATGTAGTAGAGTGTAAGGGTCTGTAATACTGGGTGTGATGTAGTAGAGTGTAAGGGTCTGTAATACTGGGTGTGATGTAGTAGAGTGTAAGGGTCTGTAATACCGGGTGTGATGTAGTAGAGTGTAAGGGTCTGTAATACTGGGTGTGATGTAGTAGAGTGTAAGGGTCTGTAATACTGGGTGTGATGTAGTAGAGTGTAAGGGTCTGTAATACCGGGTGTGATGTAGTAGAGTGTAAGGGTCTGTAATACTGGGTGTGATGTAGTAGAGTGTAAGGGTCTGTAATACCGGGTGTGATGTAGTAGAGTGTAAGGGTCTGTGATACCGGGTGTGATGTAGTAGAGTTTAAGGGTCTGTAATACCGGGTGTGATGTAGTAGAGTGTAAGGGTCTGTAATACCGGGTGTGATGTAGTAGAGTGTAAGGGTCTGTAATACTGGGTGTGATGTAGTAGAGTGTAAGGGTCTGTAATACAGGGTGTGATGTAGTAGAGTGTAAGGGTCTGTAATACTGGGTGTGATGTAGTAGAGTGTAAGGGTCTGTAATACTGGGTGTGATGTAGTAGAGTGTAAGGGTCTGTAATACCGGGTGTGATGTAGTAGAGTGTAAGGGTCTGTAATACTGGGTGTGATGTAGTAGAGTGTAAGGGTCTGTAATACTGGGTGTGATGTAGTAGAGTGAAGGGTCTGTAATACTGGGTGTGATGTAGTAGAGTGTAAGGGTCTGTAATACTGGGTGTGATGTAGTAGAGTGTAAGGGTCAGTAATACCGGGTGTGATGTAGTAGAGTGAAGGGTCTGTAATACCGGGTGTGATGTAGTAGAGTGTAAGGGTCTGTAATACCGGGTGTGATGTAGTAGAGTGTAAGGGTCTGTAATACTGGGTGTGATGTAGTAGAGTGTAAGGGTCTGTAATACTGGGTGTGATGTAGTAGAGTGTAAGGGTCTGTAATACTGGGTGTGATGTAGTAGAGTGTAAGGGTCTGTAATACCGGGTGTGATGTAGTAGAGTGTAAGGTCTGTAATACTGGGTGTGATGTAGTAGAGTGTAAGGGTCTTTGATACTGGGTGTGATGTAGTAGAGTGTAAGGGTCTGTAATACTGGGTGTGATGTAGTAGAGTGTAAGGGTCTGTGATACTGGGTGTGATGTAGTAGAGTGTAAGGGTCTGTGATACCGGGTGTGATGTAGTAGAGTTTAAGGGTCAGTAATACCGGGTGTGATGTAGTAGAGTGAAGGGTCTGTAATACCGGGTGTGATGTAGTAGAGTGTAAGGGTCTGTAATACCGGGTGTGATGTAGTAGAGTGTAAGGGTCTGTAATACTGGGTGTGATGTAGTAGAGTGTAAGGGTCTGTAATACCGGGTGTGATGTAGTAGAGTTTAAGGGTCAGTAATACTGGGTGTGATGTAGTAGAGTGTAAGGGTCTGTAATACCGGGTGTGATGTAGTAGAGTGTAAGGGTCTGTAATACTGGGTGTGATGTAGTAGAGTGTAAGGGTCTGTGATACTGGGTGTGATGTAGTAGAGTGTAAGGGTCTGTAATACCGGGTGTGATGTAGTAGAGTGTAAGGGTCTGTAATACTGGGTGTGATGTAGTAGAGTGTAAGGGTCTGTAATACTGGGTGTGATGTAGTAGAGTGTAAGGGTCTGTAATACTGGGTGTGATGTAGTAGAGTGTACAGGTCTGTAATACTGGGTGTGATGTAGTAGAGTGTAATGGTCTGTAATACTGGGTGTGATGTAGTAGAGTGTAAGGGTCTGTAATACTGGGTGTGATGTAGTAGAGTGTAAGGGTCTGTACTACTGGGTGTGATGTAGTAGAGTATAAGGGTCTGTAATACCGGGTGTGATGTAGTAGAGTGTAAGGGTCTGTACTACTGGGTGTGATGTAGTAGAGTGTAAGGGTCTGTAATACCGGGTGTGATGTAGTAGAGTGTAAGGGTCTGTAATACCGGGTGTGATGTAGTAGAGTCTAAGGGTCTGTAATACTGGGTGTGATGTAGTAGAGTGTAAGGGTCTGTAATACCGGGTGTGATGTAGTAGAGTGTAAGGGTCTGTAATACTGGGTGTGATGTAGTAGAGTGTAAGGGTCTGTAATACCGGGTGTGATGTAGTAGAGTGTAAGGGTCTGTAATACCGGGTGTGATGTAGTAGAGTGTAAGGGTCTGTAATACTGGGTGTGATGTAGTAGAGTGTAAGGGTCTGTAATACTGGGTGTGATGTAGTAGAGTGTAAGGGTCTGTAATACTGGGTGTGATGTAGTAGAGTGTAAGGGTCTGTAATACTGGGTGTGATGTAGTAGAGTGTAAGGGTCTGTAATACTGGGTGTGATGTAGTAGAGTGTAAGGGTCTGTAATACCGGGTGTGATGTAGTAGAGTGTAAGGGTCTGTAATACCGGGTGTGATGTAGTAGAGTGTAAGGGTCTGTAATACCGGGTGTGATGTAGTAGAGTGTAAGGGTCTGTAATACTGGGTGTGATGTAGTAGAGTGTAAGGGTCTGTAATACTGGGTGTGATGTAGTAGAGTGTAAGGGTCTGTAATACTGGGTGTGATGTAGTAGAGTGTAAGGGTCTGTAATACCGGGTGTGATGTAGTAGAGTGTAAGGGTCTGTAATACCGGGTGTGATGTAGTAGAGTGTAAGGGTCTGTAATACTGGGTGTGATGTAGTAGAGTGTAAGGGTCTGTAATACTGGGTGTGATGTAGTAGAGCGTAAGGGTCTGTAATACTGGGTGTGATGTAGTAGAGTGTAAGGGTCTGTAATACTGGGTGTGATGTAGTAGAGTGTAAGGGTCTGTAATACTGGGTGTGATGTAGTAGAGTGTAAGGGTCTGTAATACTGGGTGTGATGTAGTAGAGTGTAAGGGTCTGTAATACCGGGTGTGATGTAGTAGAGTGTAAGGGTCTGTAATACCGGGTGTGATGTAGTAGAGCGTAAGGGTCTGTAATACTGGGTGTGATGTAGTAGAGTGTAAGGGTCTGTAATACCGGGTGTGATGTAGTAGAGTGTAAGGGTCTGTAATACCGGGTGTGATGTAGTAGAGTCTAAGGGTCTGTAATACCGGGTGTGATGTAGTAGAGTGTAAGGGTCTGTAATACCGGGTGTGATGTAGTAGAGTGTAAGGGTCTGTAATACTGGGTGTGATGTAGTAGAGTGTAATGGTCTGTAATACCGGGTGTGATGTAGTAGAGTGTAAGGGTCTGTAATACTGGGTGTGATGTAGTAGAGTGTAAGGGTCTGTAATACTGGGTGTGATGTAGTAGAGTGTAAGGGTCTGTAATACCGGGTGTGATGTAGTAGAGTGTAAGGGTCTGTAATACTGGGTGTGATGTAGTAGAGTGTAAGGGTCTGTAATACTGGGTGTGATGTAGTAGAGTGTAAGGGTCTGTAATACTGGGTGTGATGTAGTAGAGTGTAAGGGTCTGTAATACTGGGTGTGATGTAGTAGAGTGTAAGGGTCTGTAATACTGGGTGTGATGTAGTAGAGTGTAATGGTCTGTAATACTGGGTGTGATGTAGTAGAGTGTAAGGGTCTGTAATACTGGGTGTGATGTAGTAGAGTGTAAGGGTCTGTAATACTGGGTGTGATGTAGTAGAGTGAAGGGTCTGTAATACCGGGTGTGATCTGGTAGAGTGTAAGGGTCTGTAATACCGGGTGTGATGTAGTAGAGTGTAAGGGTCTGTAATACTGGGTGTGATGTAGTAGAGTGTAAGGGTCTGTAATACTGGGTGTGATGTAGTAGAGTGTAAGGGTCTGTAATACTGGGTGTGATGTAGTAGAGTGTAAGGGTCTGTAATACCGGGTGTGATGTAGTAGAGTGTAAGGGTCTGTAATACTGGGTGTGATGTAGTAGAGTGTAAGGGTCTGTAATACTGGGTGTGATGTAGTAGAGTGTAAGGGTCTGTAATACTGGGTGTGATGTAGTAGAGTGAAGGGTCTGTAATACCGGGTGTGATGTAGTAGAGTGTAAGGGTCTGTAATACTGGGTGTGATGTAGTAGAGTGTAAGGGTCTGTAATACCGGGTGTGATGTAGTAGAGTGTAAGGGTCTGTAATACCGGGTGTGATGTAGTAGAGTGTAAGGGTCTGTAATACTGGGTGTGATGTAGTAGAGTGTAAGGGTCTGTAATACTGGGTGTGATGTAGTAGAGCGTAAGGGTCTGTAATACTGGGTGTGATGTAGTAGAGTGTAAGGGTCTGTAATACCGGGTGTGATGTAGTAGAGCGTAAGGGTCTGTAATACTGGGTGTGATGTAGTAGAGTGTAAGGGTCTGTAATACAGGGTGTGATGTAGTAGAGTGTAAGGGTCTGTAATACCGGGTGTGATGTAGTAGAGTGTAAGGGTCTGTAATACTGGGTGTGATGTAGTAGAGTGTAAGGGTCTGTAATACTGGGTGTGATGTAGTAGAGTGTAAGGGTCTGTAATACTGGGTGTGATGTAGTAGAGTGTAAGGGTCTGTAATACTGGGTGTGATGTAGTAGAGTGTAAGGGTCTGTAATACCGGGTGTGATGTAGTAGAGTGTAAGGGTCTGTGATACTGGGTGTGATGTAGTAGAGTGTAAGGGTCTGTAATACTGGGTGTGATGTAGTAGAGTGTAAGGGTCTGTAATACTGGGTGTGATGTAGTAGAGTGTAAGGGTCTGTAATACCGGGTGTGATGTAGTAGAGTGTAAGGGTCTGTAATACTGGGTGTGATGTAGTAGAGTGTAAGGGTCTGTAATACTGGGTGTGATGTAGTAGAGTGTAAGGGTCTGTAATACTGGATGTGATGTAGTAGAGTGTAAGGGTCTCACACACACACCACGGCTTCCTCTCACACTCTTCTAAAGGTGCGCATCATAGTCTGTTGTGGTTTGAACCCTGTGAACTGAGCTCCCACTTCACCATCAGTGAGCCAATGAACCGTGCCCCATCACCTCTGTGAACCATCAGTCTAATTATAGATCCAATCTACACAGGGTCTGAAGGCCAACCATAGAGAATCATAGAGATGTCTCTCAGCATACATTAAAATGAGCTGAGATTTCAGTCTGCTGTCTGTCACCATGCATAGTACATGCTCTGCCTCAGGCCAGAGGTAGGCTAGGGGTTAATGTAGGCTGTAGCATTGGGCGAGAGATAGTGATATCGTAGACAAGTAGAGAAAAACACATTCACACACAGGGAAAATAACTGAGATTTGACCCGAGCACAGAGGTGAGTGAGTATCCCCGGTTGCCATGGGAACGTGTGCAGCGACACTGCTGATTAGTAGTCTCTGAAGATGAAGTGATGTGTGTATATTCTCCTAGGACCACTGGAGTCTAGCTGACCCATGGCCTCATTCCATTCAGTAGCAGTCATTAAAGTATGTTTACTCACCCCCCCCCCCTCACACACACACACACACACACACACACACACACACACACACACACACACACACACACACACACACACACACACACACACACACACACACACAGAAACACACAGAAACACACAGATGTAGCCTATAACACACAGTACCATATTTCAAAGAAAGGGTGTGAAATGGTTTACTCTAGATGGACTTCTAACCTAAAGTTCAGTCTCTGATGGTGTAATGGTATCATCGTTCTAAAGGTCTCCCTGACTGGATCATAACACAGACAATACCACTCCACACAGAGACATCAACCCTGCTCCCTGCAGAACACCCTCTCTCTGCATCCCAAATGGCACCCTCTTCCTCATAGGGCTCTGGTCAAAAGTAGTGCACTATATTGCTAACACTGCCTCAGTACTGAACTATTGATATCTTGAGAGGATACATGGAATACAATGGCATTGAGTTTGGGTAGTCGTGACTGGGAGAGTTTCAATGGCTGCTTCTCATACTAGTGTTTCTCTCTCTCTCTCTCTGGACTGGTTTCTCAAGGGGAATATCCCCCTGCTGCCCTCCCCCTTTCTCTCCTCCGTACCCCCCATCTCTGTACCGCCGTCTCTGTCTCTTCCCCACCCCTCCTCTCAGTGAGGGATTGACAGGCATGTTGCTCCGCTGATTGGTTAATTTACCTAATGGGACGTGCCAGAAAGAGAGAGAGTGTGAGGAAGTGAAATCCCAGTGAGGAGAGCTGGGCAGGCACCTTCCCTCTCTGCTCTGATGTGTAGAGAATGGCTGTCTCCCAAATGGCACCCTATTTCCTATTTAGTGAACTACTTTTGAACAGGAACTATAGGGCTCTGGTCAAAAGTAGTGCACTATATTAGAAATAGTATGGGATCTGAGTGGGATTTGTGTGACTGACACACAGGCATCCATGGCTGGCATGCAGCCTGCTCAGCCCTCACATGAAATATATAGTTTGTATAGGCTGTCAGCAAAGCCTAATACTATACAACTAGGATCTACACTGCTTCTGAAATAGTTTGACCCCTGGCCAGGGCTGCTGCTTGTCTGAATACATCCTGGAGTGCCAACGCAACGCAAGCCAGTCCATGACAATGTGTGTCAGTGTTTGTGACTGGTGTGTGTGTGAACATCTACATAGAGGTGTGTGTGTGTGTGTGTGTGTGTGTGTGTGTGTGTGTGTGTGTGTGTGTGTGTGTGTGTGTGTGTGTGTGTGTGTGTGTGTGTGTACGTGTATGAATGCTCTATGTACATGTCAATGCATAATAAAACCTTGGCACACTCTACAGAGGACAGGGTCAGGTTGGCCTTGACCAGATCTGTTTGTTGGGTCTGCTGGGACGGACAGACAAAAGCAACAGATGTCAGAGGGAGGGGGACCCAGCTCCATGCAGGCAGCACCAGCTGTGCCCCATCCTGACTGGCAGTGAGCGGAGAGGTCTTGCTATAGCACGCTGAGCAGATGAGGTGGCCAGAAACAACAACAAGACACAAATACACATTTCACACACACACACACACACACACACACACACACACACACACACACACACACACACACACACACACACACACACACACACACACACTAGCACACACGCTCTACACACACACACTCACACGCTAGCAAAAGCACTCTACACACACACACACTCATACTAGCACAAGCACTCTAGACACACGAACACACACTCACACACACACGCACACGCACTCTACACACACGAACACACACTCACACACACTAGCATACGCACTCTACACACACGAACACACACTCACACAGTAGCACGTGCACTCCACACACTCATACTAGCACAAGCACTCTACACACACACACACACTCACACTCACACACACACTCTACACACACACACACTCATACTAGCACAAGCACTCTACACACACACATACTCACACACACACACACACTCGCACATGCACTCTACACACTCACACAAGCACAGGCACTCTACACACACACACACACACTCACACACTGGCACATGCACGCTACACAAGTACATTTTAATATTGTTGTATGGTGGTATTATAAATGTTGTGCTGTATAAATGTAGTGGTGTAATGATGTTATATGATGTACTGTTTAATTAAATGTTTTGTTTGTTTATTTTGTGATGTGCCTTAATGTGTCTGGACCCGAGGAGGAGGAAGAAGACTTGGCAGCAGCTAATGGGGATCTGTAATAAATACTATTCAAAAATACATACACTCATGCTATGATTTATTTTTATAACAATGTTACAATATCATATATACGTACAGTACCAGTCAAAAGTTTGGACACACCTACTCATTCCAGGGTTTTTCTTTATTTTTACTATTTTCTACATTGTAGAATAATAGTGAAGACATTAAAACCATGAAATAACACATATGGAATCATGTAGTAACCAAAAAAGTGTTAAACAAATTAAAATATATTTTACTATTGAGATTCTTCAAAGTAGCCACATTTTGCCTTGATGACAGCTTTGCACACTCTTGGCATTCTCTAAACCAGCATCATGAAGTAATCAACCTGGAATTCGTTTCAATTAACAGGTGTGCCTTGTTAAAAGTTTATTTGTAGAATTTCTTTCCTTCATAATGCGTTTGAGCCAATCAGTTGTGTTGTGACAAGGAATTTTGGTATTTGGTATTTTATTATCTATGGGAGCTGCTATCAGAGCAGCTCCCAGATCACTGCACCTGTACATAGCCCATCTATAATTTAGCCCAAACTACTACCTCTTCCCCTACTGTATTTATTTATTTTATTTATTATTTTGCTCCTTTGCACCATATTATTTATATTTTAACTTTGAACTTTCTTCAAATTACAAATCTACCATTCCAGTGTGTTACTTGCTATACTTTATTTACTTTGCCACCATGGCCTTTTTGCCTTTACCTCCCTTATCTCACATCATTTGCTCACATTGTATATAGTCTTATTTTTTTCTACTGTATCATTGATTGTATGTTGTTTTACTCCATGTGTAACTCTGTGTTTTTGTATGTTGTCGAACTGCTTTGCTTTATCTTGGCCAGGTCGCAATTGTAAATGAGAACTTGTTCTCAACTTCCCTACCTGGTTAAATAAAGGTAAAATAAAATAAAATAAATAAAAAATTAGGGTCCCCATTAGCTGTTGCAAAAGCAGCAGCTACTCTTCCTAGGGTCCACACAAAACATGAAACATAATACAGAATTACACAATACATAACATCAATAGACAAGAACAGCTCAAGGGCAGAACTACATAAATTGTTTAAAAAGGCACACGTAGCCTACATACTCTATCAATGCACACACATAAACTATCTAGGTCAAATAGGGGAGAGGCGTTGTGCCATGAGGTGTTGCTTTATCTGTTTTTTCAAACCAGGTTTGCTGTTCATTTGAGCAAAATGAGATGGAAGGAAGTTCCATGCAATAAGGGCTCTACATAATACTGTACGCTTTATTGAATTTGTTCTGGATTTGGGGACTGTGAAAAGACCTGTGTGTAAGTTTACTATGCAAACAATTTGGGATTTTCAACACATTGTTTCTTATAAAAATAAGAAGTGATGCTGTCAGTCTCTCACAGAAGATAGCCCTATTTGGTAAAACACCAAGTCCATATTATGGCAAGAACAGCTCAAATAAGCAAAGAGAAACGACAGTCCATCATTACTTTAAGACATGAAGGTCAGTCAATCCGGAAGATTTCAAGAACTTTGAAAGTTTTTTCAAGTGCAGTCGCAAAAACCATCAAGCGCTATGATGAAACTGACCCTCATGTGGACCTCCACAGGAAAGTAAGACCCAGTGTTACCTCTGCTGCAGAGGATAAATTCATTAGAGTTACCAGCCTCAGATTACAGCCCAAATAACTGACGCATCTCAACATCAACTGTTAAGAGGAGACTGTGTGAGTCAGGCCTTCATGGTTGAATTGCTGCAAAGAAACCACCACTAAAGGACACCAATAAAAAGAAGAGACTTGCTTGGGCCAAGAAACACGAGCAATGGAAAATAGACCGTGGTAATCTGTCCTTTGGTCTGATGAGTCCAAATATGACATTTTTGGTTCCAACTGGCAGGTCTTTGTGAGATGCAGAGTAGGTGAATGAATGATCTCCGCATGTGTGGTTCCCACCGTGAAGCATGGAGGAGGAGGTGTGGGGGTGCTTTGCTGGTGACACTGTCAGTGATTTATTTAGAATTCAAGGCACACTTAACCAGCATGGCTACCACAGCATTCTGCAGCGATACACCATCCCATCTGGTTTGTGCTTAGTGGGACTATTATTTGTTTTTCAAATCAAAACACACCTCCAAGCTATTTGACCAAGAAGGAGAGTGATGGAGTGCTTCATCAGATGACCTGGCCTCCACAATCCCCCGACCTCAACCCAATTGAGATGGTTTGGGATGAGTTGGACCGCAGAGTGAAGGAAAAACAGCCAACAAGTGCTCAGCATATGTAGGAACTCCTTCAAAACATTGGCAAAGCATTCCAGGTGAAGCTGGTTGAGAGAATGCCAAGAGTGTGCAAGCTGTCATCAAGGCAAATGGGGGCTACTTTGAAGAATATAAAATATATTTTTATTTGTTAAACACTTTTTTGGTGCTCAGAGTATCTGTAGATCAGTAGTTAATGTGCTGCATGTGTCTGTGCTCAGAGTATCTGTAGATCAGTAGTTAATGTGCTGCATGTGTCTGTGCTCAGAGTATCTGTAGATCAGTAGTTAATGTGCTGCATGTGTCTGTGCTGATCTGTTATCTGCTGGTGTGATTGTGTGTCTGTTCTGTAAGGACACTCTGTATGATGGAGCTGTGTGAAGAACAGCCCCATGCTGCCAGGGACCCACGCAGTGTGTGTGTGTGTGTGTGTGTGTGTGTGTGTGTGTGTGTGTGTGTGCGTATGTGTGCTGATTCCCACTCCTATCCTGTGTGTTCACACCTTGTTTGCCATCTCAGTGGGCGAGTGGAGATCAGTAGGATATCTCATCTTCTCCTGCAGGGCCGTGATTAACTGGACCTTACTCCACTGACCCTCTGGCAGCACACACACACACCGACACGCACACACACACACACCGACACACGACACGCATACACACACACGCACCGACACGCATACACACACACGCACCGACACGCATACACACACGCACCGACACGCATACACACACACGCACCGACACGCATACACACACGCACCGACACGCATACACACATACGCTGAATCCTATCAACCATAGTTTGATGATTCACAGTTCACATGAACTATACAGCTCCAAGTTCCAACTCTTACCATTTTGTTCCAGTTTGTTTAACTCCGCCTCTGTTGCCATCCAGCCCTCAATAAAAAGTCAAAACAGTGTAACTTCTATCAGAATAGTTCATATCATTAGAGAGTTGTTTCTTAAACTGTCTCAGAAGTCTTTTGCGGTGGCTGCACTAGTTTGTCTTCTTTGATCATCTGCTGACGAGCTAAAGCTTGGCCCTCTAATAGGACTCCTCATGACTGTCTTCTGACTGAAATTCAGCTGGACTAATAGGACTCCTCATGACTGTCTTATGACTGAAGATCAGCTGGACTAATAGGACTCCTCATGGCTGTCTTCTGACTGAAGATCAGCTGGACTAATAGGACTCCTCATGACTGTCTTCTGACTGAAGATCAGCTGGACTAATAGGACTCCTCATGACTGTCTTCTGACTGAAGATCAGCTGGACTAATAGGACTCCTCATGACTGTCTTCTGACTGAAGATCAGCTGGACTAATAGGACTCCTCATGGCTGTCTTCTGACTGAAGATCAGCTGGACTAATAGGACTCCTCATGGCTGTCTTCTGACTGAAGATCAGCTGGACTAATAGGACTCCTCATGACTGTCTTCTGACTGAAGATCAGCTGGACTAATAAGACTCCTCATGACTGTCTTCTGACTGAAGATCAGCTGGACTAATAGGACTCCTCATGACTGTCTTCTGACTGAAGATCAGCTGGACTAATAGGACTCCTCACGACTGTCTTCTGACTGAAGATCAGCTGGACTAATAGGACTCCTCACGACTGTCTTCTGACTGAAGATCAGCTGGACTAATAGGACTCCTCACGACTGTCTTCTGACTGAAGATCAGCTGGACTAATAGGACTCCTCACGGCTGTCTTCTGACTGAAGATCAGCTGGACTAATAGGACTCCTCACGACTGTCTTCTGACTGAAGCTCAGCTGGACTAATAGGACTCCTCACGGCTGTCTTCTGACTGAAGATCAGCTGGACTAATAGGACTCCTCACGACTGTCTTCTGACTGAAGCTCAGCTGGACTAATAGGACTCCTCACGGCTGTCTTCTGACTGAAGATCAGCTGGACTAATAGGACTCCTCACGGCTGTCTTCTGACTGAAGATCAGCTGGACTAATAGGACTCCTCACGGCTGTCTTCTGACTGAAGATCAGCTGGACTAATAGGACTCCTCACAGCTGTCTTCTGACTGAAGCTCAGCTGGACTAATAGGACTCCTCACGGCTGTCTTCTGACTGAAGATCAGCTGGACTAATAGGACTCCTCACAGCTGTCTTCTGACTGAAGATCAGCTGGACTAATAGTCTACATCAACTACAGGGACAGGTAAATAGTTAGAACATTTAGGAACTGAGTTTGTCAAACAACACCCAACATGAAACAAGATCATTAGGGCTCACCAAAGGGCCCACAGCTTAATTGACTATGGCCGTGATTCAAACAAACTGCAGTATGGCGACATCGCAATGCATTCGACTTTAAAATATAATTTATGTTTGTGTTGACATTCACAACGTTTACCAGATATGTGATTGCTGTGAACCTCAGGGAAATTGCAGCGAGAAGTCAGTGCAGTGTGGTTTTGTATCAATCCCGGGCTATGAGAGTCTATTTAACTACTGTGAATAAAGGCCTACATATTGACTGTATGAGGATGTGTACTGAACTTCCAACACAGTGTCATTTAATAGATTTAGAAATAAACCCATTAGGAAGCTGTGGTGGTGCTGTCTGTAGCTGGACATGTTCTCCACCAGGATATGTGACTGTGGGGGTAATTGAAAGCCACGTATCACACAGCCAGCAGGTCAGTGACTGACCACAGACTCTGGTATGGTTCCTCTCCTCAGCTCTGTGTGGGGCTGGATGAATGACCAGACCATCTGACTCTCACTGCTCTCTAGCTATGACCCACAGCAGCCATGTGTGTAAAATGACTGAGCTCAAATAGTGATATTGAGAAAGTGTGTGTGGAAGAGAGAAAATAGCGAGTGTGTGTAGGCGTCTGTTTGTGTCTCTCCCTCTATGTTTTATTTTCATCTGCAGAGAAGCAGATCACCTGTTACTGTCAGGGCCCTCCACACAGACACACAGACACACACACACAGACACACACACACACACACAGACAGACCCAGGCAGGCAGGGAATCACGATGTCCTCCTACTCGCTGCACTTCAACACGCCGCTGATTTATCAGACGCCTCTTTTCTGCCCCCTCAGCCAATCAGAGCTCCTAATGAAGTCTCTCCCGACTACATAGTCACTGTGTTGTTCATCTATTCCATCCAGTCCCATAGGCACCACTCGATCACCAGCTTATTTGTATCTGATTGGACACTGTGGGGCCGCTGATGAAAATTCATCTTGATCTGTGTGAGGTGGGGGTGGGGGGGTGGGGGGCTGTGTGTGTGGTTGTGGGTGTGTGCGGTCTCCTCCCCTGGTTTCTCCAGCTGTGTTGTACCACGTTCCCCCTGAGCGTCTCCTTGTCATTACTGCTGATTGGGCCAAATATGTTGACACCCAATTAGACAGCCCATGTGCTGCTGGGAGGGAGATGGAGTGTTCAGACTATTAGATATGTGGCAGGAATTAGATCTGTGAAATGTACAACAAAGATTAGAATTTTGTGGAATTGGAAACACTCCACACTCACGTTCATAGCAGTGGAGGCTGGTGAGGGGAGGAGGACTCATAATAATGGCTGGAATGGAGTCAATAGAATGGTAACCACCACATGGAAACCAGGTGTTTGATACCTTTCCATTCACTCCATTTCAGCCATTATTATGCAGTATTACCGTTCTCTATGGGCTCTGGTCATAGTAGTGAAATATATGCAATATATCCACTTCTCTGTTGTACTGCTAACCCTGTGTACATAGCATCATGATATTACTGTCAATGACACACCATCGTTTTCAAAGGTAATTGTTTAGTTTCCATGACAACAAGAACCCTGTTCCTATACACAGGCCCTTGTCAATAGAAGTGGAATGTAAAGAATACATTGACCGATCATTGACCCTTGTGTATGAGATGAAAAATAGGTATATTTCTGTATAAGAAAAACGGACAAAAGACCCAGTTGGCTTACAAAGAAACAAGTGTTGCTCGTGAATGAAATGAACTGAATAGACATCTTGACTCTGCTGCTGTCTAGGCTAGTTGGCGTCTGTCTTCACTCTGTGTGGAGTGAGTGGAGACACCACTGACCTCAATAGAGAGGATTATATTAGCTATGTCTGTGCTTCTCAAATGGCACTGTTTTTTACCAGACAACTATGGGCCCAGGAAAAAAGCACGAGGCTCTGGACAAAATTAGGGCCCTATATGGGGTCTAGGTGACATTTTGCACACAGTCTCTGTATTGGAGCCACACTCAATGAGCCTCAACAAAGATCTCAACCCACTGATTGGTTTGACATAAAAGTCAACACTGGTTCCTCAAACTCCCCTCCTGTCACCCAGTGAGTAACCATCCTAATCATCCTGCTAATCATCCTGCTAACCATCCTGATAATAATCTACTATCCTCCCAGTCAATGACCTGTAATAGGTCTGTCTCACTGGTGTTAATGTTCTGTAATTCTCACTGGTGTTAATGTTCTGTAATTCTCACTGGTGTTCATGTTCTGTAATTCTCACTGGTGTTCATGTTCTGTAATTCTCACTGGTGTTAATGTTCTGTAATTCTCACTGGTGTTAATGTTCTGTAATTCTCACTGGTGTTAATGTTCTGTAATTCTCACTGGTGTTAATGTTCTGTAATTCTCACTGTGTCACAAAAGGTGCCGTGTTGAATTGACCAAACTGCAGCGGGTATGTGGATACTCATTCTTTTAATGAAAATACTCAAAGCATCCACAGGAAAACAAACAATAAACGATACTCACAACAGCAACAGTTTTGCAGGCTATACAAACGCAGTGCAAAAACAACTACCCACAAACACAAAGACAAACACACCCTATTATATTGGACTCCCAATCAAAGGCAACTCAACACACCTGCCTTCAATTGGGAGTCCCATCCCAATTAACTATACATAGAAAACGAACCTAGAACCTATACCCATAACTAACTAACTAAACATAGAAATACATAAACACAGAGCAGTGCCCAAAACCCCCGGAATACATAAATAAAACGACCTACTACCTACATCACCACCCCGAACCATATAAAACAAATACCCTCTGCCACATCCTGATCAAACTCCAACAACAAATAACCCTTAACTGGTCAAGACGTGACACACTGTGATTGTGTGTGTGTGTGTGTGTGTGTGTGTGTGTGTGTGTGTGTGTGTGTGTGTGTGTGTGTGTGTGTGTGTGTGTGTGTGTGTGTGTGTGTTTAAACAGTGCAGGTTAGACAGCCATGACCCAGGGGCATCATGGGGGTTGGAGTTTTCCATCCCAGTGGCAGGATTCCCAGATGGGATACAGTGGCCCTGTAATAATTTTGAACTGTCCCCCGGTTTTCTGTGATTAGTTTCTGTTAGGAGTCGGTCTTCACTCTTATGGACCGTGGGGAATGACAGGGGGCTAACAAAAGCTGGGAAGTGTGTATGTGTTTTTTGTCACGAGCCTGACTAGGTCTCACAGAGGGCGATTTATATTTGTGTGTGTGTGTGTGCGTGCACGTGTACAGTATATGGTCCATGTCACACACACACACATCACACACGCCAGTCCCAAACACTGACACACGACTGGCTTGCGTTGCGTTGGCACTCCAGGATGTATTCAGACGTAGCAGCAGCCCTGGCCAGGGGTCAAACTATTTCAGAAGCAGCGTGGAAATGTAACTTGACTACTGACAGGCCTGCACTTCAGTTCCACTGCGTGGTGCGACACCGATAAGAGTCCCCCTGGGGCTGTCTGTTATTCAGATTGAGTCAAGAAACAAAGAAAACAACCACACACACACATACACACCGAGCCTTTATTTCATTTAGATATAACTAAGACACATGGGTTTTCAGGACACTGTGAGAATATCATTTGGGTGAGAATTAACAATACAAAAGGGCAGAGCGTGCTTAGCTATAGGCTGCGTCTGAAATGGCACCCTATTCCCTATGAAGTGCACTCCTACCTCTCTAGTGAGTTATCTCCTATTAGGATCTTCCTCTGGCCTTAAGCACCAATCTGTCATGCATTATTAGCCCAGCACCCGCTCAGCCCAGCTCATAATGAAGGGAGGGGAGAGGAGAAGAAAGAGAAAGAAAAGGTCTAAGAACTGAGGTTTGTTTTCAGCTTGTTTTTCATGTTGCTGGTCTTTGATTATTTCTTATTAATGATGGGGGAAAAATAGATACTGTTACATATCGGGATATTATTTTTCACCATTTTTCATATCATTTTGACAATATCGCAATATTCTTTTTGAGCTTGTTGACTGTATCTGCACCATCTTCTTTTTAAATGGGGAGCCAATTAGTTTTCAGCACTTTTATTTCCATGACAACTTGTTTTCTCAGGGATCTCTCTTGTCCTCCTGCAGCAGCATTGAACAACAATACATATAGAATCGTGGGAATCGCAGTACATGTCGGATCGGCACCACAGTTAGGCCATACATCATCTTCAGTGGATAGATAATGCTGACTGAAGAATCTGCCAGGACTGTATGGGATGCGTGAGATAACGAGCAGCATTACTTCCATTTTGGGGTTTTCATCACTGGTTATTTGGACGTATCAGGATCGGGCGAAGGCGGTGCTTAAACTGCTTCCCACGCGTTCCCACATGGATCTAAAGGGGGAGGGGCTTGGCTGAGTTTCCTTTTGCGACGGTAGAGACTGCGTTTTTGACGGAACACTCAATATCTAACACGAATGAGTACAGACGTTAGTCACGCAGCTAACCAAATTACATAATATTTAACTTCTGGGTTAACAGATTAGGCCGTGTGTGTGTGTGTGTGTGTGTCTACATCAGGCCTGCATCCCAGGTTACCCAGAGAGACATAGCCGTACCACACAGTAAGAGGACCCTGTAGGCAGGGCTACTGTAGGGTCTAACTAACAGTCTTTTGACAGATCACCTGCGCTGTGGGTAATGCGTTTCAAAAGTAACATGTTATGTAATCAGATTACTTTTATGTGTAACGGAGTAATGTAACGCGTTACTTTTTCTCTACCGGCCGTGTGTTTCCATGATCCGATCTCGACTTGTTTCCACATTTAGTTCTGGAGCAAGCTAAGAAAGGCTGTTTGGAGAAACATCATGACAGCTGCTGTCCGTAGAGATGTATAGAGCACACACATTTGATCTTTGCCGTTGTGGCTCAGTTCTTAGAGCATGTCGCTTGTGTTCAATTCCCACGGGGGACCAGTAAGAAAATGTTTTACTACTGTAAGTCGCTCTGGATAAGAGCGTCTCCTAAATGACTAAAATTAAAATGTTCAAAAATAAATAGTGCACCACTTTTGACCAGGGTCAGTCAACACCCCTCCCACCCTTCTCCCTCCTCTGTTGTTACACTCAGTCAACACCCCTCCCACCCATCTCCCTCCTCTGTTGTTACATTCAGTCAACACCCCTCCCACCTGTCTCCCTCCTCTGTTGTTACATTCAGGCAACGCCCCTCCCACCTGTCTCCCTCCTCTGTTGTTACACTCAGTCAACACCCCTCCCACCCTTCTCCCTCCTCTGTTGTTACACTCAGTCAACACCCCTCCCACCCTTCTCCCTCCTCTGTTGTTACATTCAGTCAACGCCCCTCCCACCTGTCTCCTCCTCTGTTGTTACACTCAGTCAACACCCCTCCCACCCTTCTCCCTCCTCTGTTGTTACATTCAGTCAACGCCCCTCCCACCTGTCTCCTCCTCTGTTGTTACACTCAGTCAACACCCCTCCCACCCTTCTCCCTCCTCTGTTGTTACATTCATTCAACACCCCTCCCACCTGTCTCCTCCTCTGTTGTTACATTCAGTCAACACCCCTCCCACCTGTCTCCTCCTCTGTTGTTACATTCAGTCAACACCCCTCCCACCTGTCTCCTCCTCTGTTGTTACATTCAGTCAACACCCCTCCCACCTGTCTCCCTCCTCTGTTGTTACACTCAGTCAACAGCCCTCCCACCTGTCTCCTCCTCTGTTGTTACATTCAGTCAACACCCCTCCCACCTGTCTCCCTCCTCTGTTGTTACATTCAGTCAACACCCCTCTACCTGTCTCCCTCCTCTGTTGTTACACTCAGTCAACACCCCTCCCACCTGTCTCCTCCTCTGTTGTTACATTCAGTCAACACCCCTCCCACCTGTCTCCCTCCTCTGTTGTTACATTCAGTCAACACCCCTCCCACCTGTCTCCCTCCTCTGTTGTTACACTCAGTCAACACCCCTCCCACCTGTCTCCTCCTCTGTTGTTACACTCAGTCAACACCCCTCCCACCTGTCTCCCTCCTCTGTTGTTACACTCAGTCAACACCCCTCCCACCTGTCTCCTCCTCTGTTGTTACATTCAGTCAACACCCCTCCCACCTGTCTCCTCCTCTGTTGTTACATTCAGTCAACACCCCTCCCACCTGTCTCCCTCCTCTGTTGTTACACTCAGTCAACACCCCCCCCCACCTGTCTCCTCCTCTGTTGTTACATTCAGTCAACACCCCCTCCCACCTGTCTCCTCCTCTGTTGTTACACTCAGTCAACACCCCTCCCACCTGTCTCCCTCCTCTGTTGTTACACTCAGTCAACACCCCTCCCACCTGTCTCCTCCTCTGTTGTTACATTCAGTCAACACCCCTCCCACCTGTCTCCTCCTCTGTTGTTACACTCAGTCAACACCCCTCCCACCTGTCTTCCTCCTCTGTTGTTACATTCAGTCAACACCCCTCCCACCTGTCTCCCTCCTCTGTTGTTACATTCAGTCAACACCCCTCCCACCTGTCTCCTCCTCTGTTGTTACATTCAGTCAACACCCCTCCCACCTGTCTCCTCCTCTGTTGTTACATTCAGTCAACACCCCTCCCACCTGTCTCCTCCTCTGTTGTTACACTCAGTCAACACCTCTCCCACCTGTCTCCCTCCTCTGTTGTTACACTCAGTCAACACCCCTCCCACCTGTCTCCTCCTCTGTTGTTACATTCAGTCAACACCCCTCCCACCTGTCTCCCTCCTCTTCTGTTGTTACACTCAGTCAACACCCCTCCCACCTGTCTCCTCCTCTGTTGTTACATTCAGTCAACACCCCTCCCACCTGTCTCCTCTTCTGTTGTTACACTCAGTCAACACCCCTCCCACCTGTCTTCCTCCTCTGTTGTTACATTCAGTCAACACCCCTCCCACCTGTCTCCTCCTTTGTTGTTACACTCAGTCAACACCCCTCCCACCTGTCTCCTCCTCTGTCGTTACATTCAGTCAACACCCCTCCCACCTGTCTCCTCCTCTGTTGTTACATTCAGTCAACACCCCTGCCACCTGTCTCCTCCTCTGTTGTTACAGTCAGTCAACACCCCTCCCACCTGTCTCCCTCCTCTGTTGTTACATTCAGTCAACACCCCTCCCACCTGTCTCCCTCCTCTGTTGTTACACTCAGTCAACACCCCTCCCACCTGTCTCCTCCTCTGTTGTTACATTCAGTCAACACCCCTCCCACCTGTCTCCTCCTCTGTTGTTACATTCAGTCAACACCCCTCCCACCTGTCTCCTCTTCTGTTGTTACACTCAGTCAACACCCCTCCCACCTGTCTCCTCTTCTGTTGTTACTCTCAGTCAACACCCCTCCCACCTGTCTTCCTCCTCTGTTGTTACATTCAGTCAACACCCCTCCCACCTGTCTCCTCCTTTGTTGTTACACTCAGTCAACACCCCTCCCACCTGTCTCCCTCCTCTGTTGTTACACTCAGTCAACACCCCTCCCACCTGTCTCCTCCTCTGTTGTTACATTCAGTCAACACCCCTCCCACCTGTCTCCCTCCTCTGTTGTTACATTCAGTCAACACCCCTCCCACCTGTCTCCTCCTCTGTTGTTACATTCAGTCAACACCCCTCCCACCTGTCTCCCTCCTCTGTTGTTACATTCAGTCAACACCCCACCCACCTGTCTCCTACTCTGTTGTTACACTCAGTCAACACCCCTCCCACCTGTCTTCTCCTCTGCTGTTACATTCAGTCAACACCCCTCCCACCTGTCTCCTCCTCTGTTGTTACATTCAGTCAACGCCCCTCAACCTGTCTCCTCCTCTGTTGTTACACTCAGTCAACACCCCCCCCCACCTGTCTCCTCCTCTGTTGTTACACTCAGTCAACACCCCTCCCACCTGTCTCCCTCCTCTTTTGTTACATTCAGTCAACACCCCTCCCACCTGTCTCCCTCCTCTGTTGTTACATTCAGTCAACACCCCTCCCACCTGTCTCCTCCTCTGTTGTTACACTCAGTCAACACCCCTCCCACCTGTCTCCTCCTTTGTTGTTACCCTCAGTCAACACCCCTCCCACCTGTCTCCCTCCTCTGTTGTTACACTCAGTCAACACCCCTCCCACCTGTCTCCTCCTCTGTTGTTACATTCAGTCAACACCCCTCCCACCTGTCTCCCTCCTCTGTTGTTACATTCAGTCAACACCCCTCCCACCTGTCTCCTCCTCTGTTGTTACACTCAGTCAACACCCCTCCCACCTGTCTTCTCCTCTGTTGTTACATTCAGTCAACACCCCTCCCACCTGTCTCCTCCTCTGTTGTTCCATTCAGTCAACACCCCTCCCACCTGTCTCCTCCTCTGTTGTTACATTCAGTCAACACCCCTCCCACCTGTCTTCTCTTCTGTTGTTACATTCAGTCAACACCCCTCCCACCTGTCTCCTCCTCTGTTGTTACATTCAGTCAACACCCCTCCCACCTGTCTCCTCCTCTGTTGTTACACTCAGTCAACACCCCTCCCACCTGTCTTCCTCCTCTGTTGTTACATTCAGTCAACACCCCTCCCACCTGTCTCCTCTTCTGTTGTTACACCCAGTCAACACCCCTCCCACCTGTCTCCTCCTCTGTCATTACATTCAGTCAACACCCCTCCCACCTGTCTCCTCCTCTGTTGTTACATTCAGTCAACAACCCTCCCACCTGTCTCCCTCCTCTGTTGTTACATTCAGTCAACACCCCTCCCACCTGTCTCCTCCTCTGTTGTTACATTCAGTCAACACCCCTCCACCTGTCTCCTCCTCTGTTGTTACATTCAGTCAACACCCCTCCCACCTGTCTCCCTCCTCTGTCGTTACATTCAGTCAACACCCCTCCCACCTGTCTCCTCTTCTGTTGTTACATTCAGTCAACACCCCTCCCACCTGTCTCCCTCCTCTGTTGTTACACTCAGTCAACACCCCTCCCACCTGTCTCCCTCCTCTGTTGCTACATTCAGTCAACACCCCTCCCACCTGTCTCCCTCCTCTGTTGTTACATTCAGTCAACACCCCTCCCACCTGTCTCCCTCCTCTGTTGCTACATTCAGTCAACACCCCCCCCACCTGTCTCCTCCTCTGTCGTTACATTCAGTCAACACCCCTCCCACCTGTCTCCTCTTCTGTTCTTACATTCAGTCAACACCCCTCCCACCTGTCTCCCTCCTCTGTTGTTACATTCAGTCAACACCCCTCCCACCTGTCTCCTCCTCTGTTACATTCAGTCAACACCCCTCCCACCTGTCTCCTCCTCTGTTACATTCAGTCAACACCCCTCCCACCTGTCTCCTCCTCTGTTGTTACATTCAGTCAACACCCCTCCCGCCTGTCTCCCTCCTCTGTTGTTACATTCAGTCAACACCCCTCCCACCTGTCTCCCTCCTCTGTTGTTACATTCAGTCAACACCCCTCCCACCTGTCTCCCTCCTCTGTTACATTCAGTCAACGCCCCTCCCACCTGTCTCCTCCTCTGTTGTTACACTCAGTCAACACCCCTCCCACCCTTCTCCCTCCTCTGTTGTTACATTCAGTCAACACCCCTCCCACCTGTCTCCTCCTCTGTTGTTACATTCAGTCAACACCCCACCTACCTGTCTCCTCCTCTGTTGGTTCATTCATTCAGTCAACACCCATCTCAACTGTCTCCTCCTCTGTTGTTACATTCAGTCAACACCCCTCCCACCTGTCTCCTCCTCTGTTGTTACATTCAGTCAACACCCATCTCAACTGTCTCCTCCTCTGTTGTTACATTCAGTCAACACCCCTCCCACCTGTCTCCTCCTCTGTTGTTACATTCAGTCAACACCCCTCCCACCTGTCTCCTCCTCTGTTGTTACTTTCAGTCAACACCCCTCCCACCTGTCTCCTCCTCTGTTGTTCCATTCAGTCAACACCCCTCCCACCTGTCTCCTCCTCTGTTGTTACATTCAGTCAACACCCCTCCACCTGTCTCCTCCTCTGTTGTTACATTCAGTCAACACCCCTCCCACCTGTCTCCCTCCTCTGTCGTTACATTCAGTCAACACCCCTCCCACCTGTCTCCTCTTCTGTTGTTACATTCAGTCAACACCCCTCCCACCTGTCTCCCTCCTCTGTTGTTACACTCAGTCAACACCCCTCCCACCTGTCTCCCTCCTCTGTTGCTACATTCAGTCAACACCCCTCCCACCTGTCTCCCTCCTCTGTTGTTACATTCAGTCAACACCCCTCCCACCTGTCTCCCTCCTCTGTTGCTACATTCAGTCAACACCCCCCCACCTGTCTCCTCCTCTGTCGTTACATTCAGTCAACACCCCTCCCACCTGTCTCCTCTTCTGTTCTTACATTCAGTCAACACCCCTCCCACCTGTCTCCCTCCTCTGTTGTTACATTCAGTCAACACCCCTCCCACCTGTCTCCTCCTCTGTTACATTCAGTCAACACCCCTCCCACCTGTCTCCTCCTCTGTTACATTCAGTCAACACCCCTCCCACCTGTCTCCTCCTCTGTTGTTACATTCAGTCAACACCCCTCCCGCCTGTCTCCCTCCTCTGTTGTTACATTCAGTCAACACCCCTCCCACCTGTCTCCCTCCTCTGTTGTTACATTCAGTCAACAACCCTCCCACCTGTCTCCCTCCTCTGTTACATTCAGTCAACGCCCCTCCCACCTGTCTCCTCCTCTGTTGTTACACTCAGTCAACACCCCTCCCACCCTTCTCCCTCCTCTGTTGTTACATTCAGTCAACACCCCTCCCACCTGTCTCCTCCTCTGTTGTTACATTCAGTCAACACCCCACCTACCTGTCTCCTCCTCTGTTGGTTCATTCATTCAGTCAACACCCATCTCAACTGTCTCCTCCTCTGTTGTTACATTCAGTCAACACCCCTCCCACCTGTCTCCTCCTCTGTTGTTACATTCAGTCAACACCCATCTCAACTGTCTCCTCCTCTGTTGTTACATTCAGTCAACACCCCTCCCACCTGTCTCCTCCTCTGTTGTTACATTCAGTCAACACCCCTCCCACCTGTCTCCTCCTCTGTTGTTACTTTCAGTCAACACCCCTCCCACCTGTCTCCTCCTCTGTTGTTCCATTCAGTCAACACCCCTCCCACCTGTCTCCCTCCTCTGTTGTTACATTCAGTCAACACCCCTCCCACCTGTCTCCCTCCTCTGTTGTTCCATTCAGTCAACACCTCTCCCACCTGTCTCCCTCCTCTTTTACACTCAGTCAACACCTCTCCCACCTGTCAACACCTGTCTCCTCCTCTGTTATCTGTTATATCTGTCTCTACCCGTTTTGTCACCAAAGCCCGATATATCACCCACCACTGCGACCTCTATGCTCTAGTCGGCTGGCCCTCACTACATATTTGTCGCCAGACCCACTGGCTCCAGGTCATCTATAAGTCTATGCTAGGTAAAGCTCAGCCTTATCTCAGCTCACTGGTCACCATAGCATTACCCACCCGTAGCACGCTGGTCATCCCAAAAGCCAACACCTCCTTTGGCTGCCTTTCCTTCCAGTTTTCTGCTGCCAGTGACTGGAATGAATTGCAAACCTTGCTGAAGTTGGAGACTTATTTTTCCCTCACTAGCTTTAAACATCAGCTATCTGAGCAGCTTACCGATCGCTGCAGCTGTACACAGCCCATCTATAAATAGCCCTTCCAACTACTTACCTCATCCCCATATTGTTTTTATTTACTTTTTTGCTCTTTTGCACACCTGTATTTCTACTTGCACATCATCATCTGCACATCTATCACTCCAGTGTTAATCTGCTAAATTGTAATTACTTCGCTACTATGGCCCATTTTTTGCCTTACCGCCTCACGCCATTTGCACACACTGTATATATACTTTTTCTATTGTGTTATTGACTGTACGTTTGTTTATTCCATGTGTAACTCTGTGTTGTTTGTGTCGCACTGCTTTGCTTTATCTTGGCCAGGTCAACTGGCCTACCTGGTTAAATAAAGGTCTTAAATACTTGTCTTTCTATTCTGTCTCTCCTTTCTACTTGTCTTTCTATTCTGTCTCTCCTCTCCACTTGTCTTTCTATTCTGTCTCTCCTCTCTACTTGTCTTTCTATTCTGTCTCTCCTCTCCACTTGTCTTTCTATTCTGTCTCTCCTCTCTACTTGTCTTTCTATTCTGTCTCTCCTCTCTACTTGTCTTTCTATTCTGCGTCTCTCCTCTCTACTTGTCTTTCTATTCTGTCTCTCCTCTCTACTTGTCTTTCTATTCTGTCTCTCCTCTCTACCTGTCTTTCTATTCTGTCTCTCCTCTCTACCTGTCTTTCTATTCTGTCTCTCCTCTCTACCTGTCTTTCTATTCTGTCTCTCCTCTCTACCTGTCTTTCTATTCTGTTTCTCCTCTCTACTTATTCTGTCTCTCCTCTCCACTTGTCTTTCTATTCTGTCTCTCCTCTCTACTTGTCTTTCTATTCTGTCTCTCCTCTCTACTTGTCTTTCTATTCTGTCTCTCCTCTCTACCTGTCTTTCTATTCTGTCTCTCCTCTCTACTTGTCTTTCTATTCTGTCTCTCCTCTCTACCTGTCTTTCTATTCTGTCTCTCCTCTCTACTTGTCTTTCTATTCTGCGTCTCTCCTCTCTACCTGTCTTTCTATTCTGTCTCTCCTCTCTACCTGTCTTTCTATTCTGTCTCTCCTCTCTACCTGTCTTTCTATTCTGTCTCTCCTCTCTACCTGTCTTTCTATTCTGTCTCTCCTCTCTACTTGTCTTTCTATTCTGTCTCTCCTCTCTACTTGTCTTTCTATTCTGTCTCTCCTCTCTACCTGTCTTTCTATTCTGTCTCTCCTCTCTACCTGTCTTTCTATTCTGTCTCTCCTCTCTACCTGTCTTTCTATTCTGTCTCTCCTCTCTACCTGTCTTTCTATTCTGTCTCTCCTCTCTACCTGTCTTTCTATTCTGTCTCTCCTCTCTACCTGTCTTTCTATTCTGTTTCTCCTCTCTACTTGTCTTTCTATTCTGTCTCTCCTCTCCACTTGTCTTTCTATTCTGTCTCTCCTCTCTACTTGTCTTTCTATTCTGTCTCTCCTCTCTACTTGTCTTTCTATTCTGTCTCTCCTCTCTACCTGTCTTTCTATTCTGTCTCTCCTCTCTACTTGTCTTTCTATTCTGTCTCTCCTCTCTACCTGTCTTTCTATTCTGTCTCTCCTCTCTACTTGTCTTTCTATTCTGCGTCTCTCCTCTCTACTTGTCTTTCTATTCTGTCTCTCCTCTCTACCTGTCTTTCTATTCTGTCTCTCCTCTCTACCTGTCTTTCTATTCTGTCTCTCCTCTCTACCTGTCTTTCTATTCTGTCTCTCCTCTCTACTTGTCTTTCTATTCTGTCTCTCCTCTCTACTGTCTTTCTATTCTGTCTCTCTCTCTACCTGTCTTTCTATTCTGTCTCTCCTCTCTACCTGTCTTTCTATTCTGTCTCTCCTCTCTACCTGTCTTTCTATTCTGTCTCTCCTCTCTACCTGTCTTTCTATTCTGTCTCTCCTCTCTACTTGTCTTTCTATTCTGTCTCTCTCCTCTCTACTTGTCTTTCTATTCTGTCTCTCCCTCTCTACCTGTCTTTCTATTCTGTCTCTCCTCTCTACCTGTCTTTCTATTCTGTCTCTCCTCTCTACCTGTCTTTCTATTCTGTCTCTCCTCTCTACTTGTCTTTCTATTCTGTCTCTCCTCTCTACCTGTCTTTCTATTCTGTCTCTCCTCTCTACCTGTCTTTCTATTCTGTCTCTCCTCTCTACCTGTCTTTCTATTCTGTCTCTCCTCTCTACCTGTCTTTCTATTCTGTCTCTCCTCTCTACCTGTCTTTCTATTCTGTCTCTCCTCTCTACCTGTCTTTCTATTCTGTCTCTCCTCTCTACTTGTCTTTCTATTCTGTCTCTCCTCTCTACTTGTCTTTCTATTCTGTCTCTCCTCTCTACTTGTCTTTCTATTCTGTCTCTCCTCTCTACTTGTCTTTCTATTCTGTCTCTCCTCTCTACTTGTCTTTCTATTCTGTCTCTCCTCTCTACCTGTCTTTCTATTCTGTCCTCTCCTCTCTACTTGTCTTTCTATTCTGTCTCTCCTCTCTACCTGTCTTTCTATTCTGTCTCTCCTCTCTACCTGTCTTTCTATTCTGTCTCTCCTCTCTACCTGTCTTTCTATTCTGTCTCTCCTCTCTACCTGTCTTTCTATTCTGTCTCTCCTCTCTACCTGTCTTTCTATTCTGTCTCTCCTCTCTACCTGTCTTTCTATTCTGTCTCTCCTCTCTACCTGTCTTTCTATTCTGTCTCTCCTCTCTACTTGTCTTTCTATTCTGTCTCTCCTCTCTACTTGTCTTTCTATTCTGTCTCTCCTCTCTACTTGTCTTTCTATTCTGTCTCTCCTCTCTACCTGTCTTTCTATTCTGTCTCTCCTCTCTACCTGTCTTTCTATTCTGTCTCTCCTCTCTACCTGTCTTTCTATTCTGTCTCTCCTCTCTACTTGTCTTTCTATTCTGTCTCTCCTCTCTACTTCCATCTGTCTATCGTTCCTTCTCCTTCTTTCTCTCTCATAGCATTTATTTCTCTCTCTCTCTCTGCCTGTCTCTCTCCATCTCCCTTTTCAATAATTTCTCTCTCTCTCAATTTCTCCGTCCCTCTGTCTCTGCCGTGTGGCATTGATCCCTTTGTAAGCAGCTCTCTGTGACTATCTTGCATTCATGCTCCTACATGGCCCCAGTGACCCCAGAGACTATAGCAGCAACTCTTTAACCCCCCCCCCCCCCCCCACCAGTTCATTATGCTCTAAAACACACACACACACACACACACACACACACACACACACACAGCACTCTCAGCAGTTTAGACTAGATACATCACACCCACCCCTTAACAACATTCTAGCTTTTAAATGGAGCCCTAGAGAGGGAAAGACAGACACAGAGAGAGAGAGAGAGAGAGAGAGAGAGGAAGGGAGAGTGGGAGAGAGAGTGTAAGAGATGGAGGAATGGAAAGGGTGAATGAGGGGAAAGGGGAGGAGGAGATGAGGGAGAGAAGAAGAGGGTGAGAGAGAGTGTTAACATCTAAGGTTCATGAACAGTGATTGTAGAAATCAGGGCAGCAGTAGTGAGATGGTACCAGACCTCACTACTTCTCCCCCACTGAGTGGACTACAGAGAGTTAAACATACGGTACAGATCTCTCCTTGCATGTCTCACTACCTCTCTCTCTCTCCCTCTCTCTGTCCCTCTCTCCCTTTCATCTCCTCCAGTACAGTACACTCCTCACCACATTCATAATGGATTCGGGTTCCCACAGAAGCCCAGACAGGGAGAGACATTGCTGCAGTACAGCCTATACCAATAGAGACATATAGCCTTGCTTATGTAACATGAAAGCAGTGGCTGATTTCTTGTTGAGTGAAGTGATGTCTGCTGAAAGACTTTCGGGGGTGGTGTTAACAGGAAATGTTTGGGACACACTTTTGACAAATAGCTCATCTTCCTTCTATGATGAACACGGTTTCTATTTGGATTCTATTTGATAACACGTTGTGATGATTGCCATTCATTTAAAGCCAACACTCCAAAGTCAGACGGACTTGGGTTGAGAGGGAGGGGATAAAAGAGAGAGGGAGAGATAGGAAGGAGACTGAAAGAGACAGAAATCAATATAACTTCACATTTTAGCTTATCTATCAAGCTGCAGCACGCTTGGTGCTGTGAGAGGGTTGTGTAAGGGTTTGGAGGATGGACTAATGATCCAGAGAGAGAGAGAGAGATGCCACTGCATCAGAATAGGTTTGGTTTTATTATGTCCTTAAATTAAAATTGATGAACAAATGATCATAAAAAGTTCATGGACTAATGTAATATCTATGTCAGCGTTTAACCAGATGGATGAGAAAGAGATATGTAGAGCGAGACAGACAGAGAGAGAGACAGAGAGAGAGCGGTACAAAGGGAGGATAAATATGAAAAGAGAGACAGACAGGCAGATGGACAGTGAGAGGGAGAGAGAGAGTGAGATATGTAGAGAGAGTTACAAAGGGAGGATAAATAAGGTAAATATAAAAAGAGAGACAGACAGGCAGATGGGAGAGGGAGAGAGAGAGTGAGATTGTGTCTCCTCACTGTCTTCATTCTGCTGCACTGCTGTTTCCCCCTCCATCTCTCTCTTCCCCCTCTCGCTCTCTTTCCCTCCCTCCACCTCTCGCTCCCCCTCCCCCATCTCAATTAGTGTTGACTTTGATACCAGGTTCAGTATCACGATGCTCGATACCAAAACGATAGCACAGCTAAAGAAGAAGGTAGCCTATATCAGCCAGAGTCCCAGAATGGCTCTTGATCCAGACAGATAAACCCAGCTAGTGCTCTGTTCAATTGTTGGGCATCTTTAGAGTTCAATATCGCTGTATTTCAATTGTTTTACATCAACATCAGAGAAAGCATTCATTCATTAATTATACAATCAATTTGACTTTGGTTTTACCAATCAACATAACAACATAATAGTAATAATTTATTTGAATGGTAAATCTCTATTGATAAACTGGGTAAATCAAGATGTAGCCCAGCCCTTTTCACCATACAGGTGAATGCATATTCAATAGGACTGTTTGCATGCATTGAGTTATCGAGCTTGTTTTGGCTAATTTCATGGGGCTACAAATACAATAACAAACGATCTGCTTCCGTTCCATTTGGGACCTGTTTTATTGTACTGATCAACAACATTTGCGTAGAAATAGTTTATTTTATAAAAGTGAGCGCTGTCTCTTTAACCAGTAATGATGTCATTCAGATGACACCCTGCTATAAACAGGGTGCTGAGGCAATAGATCATCTTTGGCTGATGGACAGACGTGACAGAGAGACCTATTAAGTGAATGAATAACGTTTTTGATGGCAATCGGCTTTGAAATCAGCATATTTTACATATGGACTGTAACGGGGTGAGTGACTGGTTGCCAGGAAGTCAGGCGCAGGAGGGCAGAGATGGGTGATAACAGGAGAACTTTAATATACACCCTGGCCCAAAGGCTCAGGCGAGGCAGCACAAAGCACAACCACGGTAACATGAACCGGATTAAACAAAACAAACAAACCTAGGTTTGAAACAAACCTAGCGCAAGCCAGCCTGTAGCGTAACACCCTACACAAAGATCAATTCCACACACAGACATGGGGGAAACAGAGGGTAATATACATTTAGTCTGATGAGGGAATGTGAACCAGGTGTGCGGGAAAACAAGACAAAACAAATGGAGAATGAAAGGTGGTGCGGTGATGGCTAGAAGACCGGTGACTTCGACCGCCGAACGCCGCCCGAACAAGGAGAGGGACCGACTTCGGCGGAAGTCGTGACATGGACATTGTTTTGCGATCAGTAATTAACAATTTCATCATTTCTACATGCCGTGTTGCATTATTCAAGTGTGTTAACTTCTGTACAGCATGAGTGTGCAGCTAACATGATGCAGCCCAGACTCCCTGTACAACATGACATGCTGACCAGACCGGACACATCGCGTGCGCGAGCATTGCAAAATACATTTTGAAATCCATGTTATTCAATTATTGCACCCACACTACTTGCGTGCGCCAACGAGCGTCTGCGTTTGCCAAGGGCTAAAATAGAACTCCTTTCTATTTCTGACGCAGATCGCGCTGCAAGTCCTGCCTCTCCCATCTCCTCATTGGTTTATAGAAAGAAGCAGGTACCCACGTGCCATCTCCTCATTGGTTATACCCACGTGGGTGATTGAAAGACAAACTGTTTTGCCAGTTGTTGTGGTAATACTATGAAAGTGTAGATGCCAATCACCATATAAGTTCAAAGATGAAAAAGCCTGGAAGGAGGAGAGATGACTAGAAACGATTCGGTTGACCGTTTTATGTGTGGATTAATTGTCGGAATAGAGGACCTTGTGTATTTCAGGTAAAATAACAACCCAATGTTTATATCCCAGGACAAATTAGCTAGCAACAGCAAGCTAGCTAAATAGGACAAATTAGCTAGCAAGTGCAAGCTAACTAGCTAAATTGCCATACATGTTTAATGCTTTTCGACCGGTCCCCAAATGAATGTAATTGGTTCAGAGTTTGTTTTTGATATTTTAACCTGCGTGTCGTGATCTCGTTTGGTGTGGGGGGACAAAATAAATGTATGCACGATGGCGTATGATGGTAACACAAATTCTAGTACCAAAATGTTTTTCATGTTCTAGTATCAAAAAAGTGATGTATTTGATACCATTCCACTCATTCCGCTCCAGCCATTACCTCGATCCCATCCTCCCCAATTAAGGTGCCACCAACCTGTGCTGTATATCTCCCTCTGCCTTCCATCCCTCCCTCTCTCTCTCCATCGCCTCCCCTACCTCCCTCTCTCCCTCCATCTCCTCCCCTACCTCCCTCTCTCCCTCATCTCCTCCCCTACCTCCTTCTCTCCCTCCCCCTCTCTCTCCATCTCCTCCCTACCTCCCTCTCTCCCTCCCTCTCCATCCCTCCCTCTCTCTCCATCTCCTCCCCTTCTCCCTCTCTCCCTCCCCCTCTCTCTCCATCTCCTCCCCTACCTCCCTCTCTCCCTCCCCCTCTCTCTCCATCTCCTCCCCTACCTCCCTCTCTCCCTCATCTCCTCCCCTACCTCCCTCCCCCTCTCTCTCCATCTCCTCCCCTACCTCCCTCTCTCCCTCCCCCTCTCTCTCATCTCCTCCCCTACCTCCCTCTCTCCCTCCCCCTCTCTCTCCATCTCCTTCTCTACTTACCTCCTCTCCCTCCCTCTCCCTCTCTCCCCCTCTCTCTCCATCTCCTTCCCTACCTACCTCCTTCTCTCCCTCCCTCTCCATCCCCCCTCTCTCTCCATCTCCTTCCCTACCTCCCTCTCTCCATCCCTCTCCATCCCTCCCCCTCTCTCAATCTCCTTCCCTTACTCCCTCTCTCCCTCCCTCTCCATCCCTCCCTCTCTCTCTCCATCTCCTCCCCTACCTCCCTCTCTCCCTCCCCCTCTCTCTCCATCTCCTCCCCTACCTCCCTCTCTCCCTCCTCCTCTCTCTCCATCTCCTCCCCTACCTCCCTCTCTCCCTCATCTCCTCCCCTACCTCCTTCTCTCCCTCCCCCTCTCTCTCCATCTCCTCCCCTACCTCCCTCTCTCCCTCCCCCTCTCTCTCATCTCCTCCCCTACCTCCCTCTCTCCCTCCCCCTCTCTCTCCATCTCCTTCTCTACTTACCTCCTCTCCCTCCCTCTCCCTCTCTCCCCCTCTCTCTCCATCTCCTTCCCTACC
>NC_042957.1:66041091-66163591 GCF_901001165.1 Salmo trutta | reverse complement strand
CTCCTCTACCAACCTCCTCTTCCCCTCTTTCACCTTTCTCCTCTACCAACCTCCTCTTCCCCTCTTTCACCTTCTCCTCTACCAACCTCCTCTTCCCCTCTTTCACCTTTCTCCTCTACCAACCTCCTCTTCCCCTCTTTCACCTTTCTCTTCTACTGACCTCCTCTTCCCCTCTTTCACCTTTCTCCTCTACCAACCTCCTCTTCCCCTCTTTCACCTTTCACCTCTACCGACCTCTTCTTCCCCACTTTCACCTCTACCGACCTCCTCTTCCCCTCTTTCACCTTTCTCCTCTACCAACCTCCTCTTCCCCTCTTTCACCTTTCTCCTCTACCAACCTCCTCTTCCCCTCTTTCACCTTTCTCTTCTACCGACCTCCTCTTTCCCTCTTTCATCTTTCACTTCTACCAACCTCCTCTTCCCCTCTTTAACCTTTCTCCTCTACCGACCTCCTCTTCCCCTCTTTAACCTTTCACCTCTACCGACCTCCTCTTCCCCTCTTTCACCTTTCTCCTCTACCGACATCCTCTTCCCCTCTTTAACCTTTCACCTCTACCGACCTCTTCTTCCCCTCTTTCACCTCTACCGACCTCCTCTTCCCCTCTTTCACCTTTCTCCTCTACCAACCTCCTCCTCCCCTCTTTCACCTCTACCAACCTCCTCCTCCCCTCTTTCACCTCTACCGACCTCCTCCTCCCCTCTTTCATCTCTACCAACCTCCTCTTCCCCTCTTTCACCTCTACCGACCTCCTCTTCCCCTCTTTCACCTTTCTCCTCTACCGACCTCCTCCTCCCCTCTTTCACCTCTACCAACCTCCTCTTCCCCTCTTTCACCTCTACCAACCTCCTCTTCCCCTCTTTCACCTCAACCAACCTCCTCTTCCCCTCTTTCACCTTTCACCTCTACCAACCTCCTCTTTCACCTTTCACCTCTACCGACCTCCTCTTCCCCTCTTTCACCTTTCTCCTCTACCGACCTCCTCTTCCCCTCTTTCACCTCTACCGACCTCCTCTTCCCCTCTTTCACCTTTCACCTCTACTGACCTCTTCTTCCCCTCTTTCACCTTTCACCTCTACCGACCTCTTCTTCCCCCCTTTCACCTTTCTCCTCTACCAACCTCCTCTTCCCCTCTTTCACCTTTCTCTTTCTCATCTATCGACCTCCTTTTCCTCTTCATAATCTTTCTCTTTATACGCTACCTCCCTCCTCTTCCCTCTCTTCACCCTACGTATCACCACCCTTTCTCTGTGCCCCAGATGTGTCCTTGGTTGTCTCTGTGGGTGTTACTACACTGGGTAATGGCTAAAACTCAGACACCATTATTACAGAGTCAGAGGACATCTGTCAGAGCTACAGCTACAGAGGACCTGTTTTCACAGGGCCATGACAAATTACACCCTATTATTGCTCTACTTTTGTATACTATATAGGGAATAGGGTGTCATTTGGGACACGACCATAGAGCTCTTTCTGCTCTGAGTTTAAGGGTCTGCTATTTCAGCGATTACAGTGGGCTACAGTGTTCTCTGGCTCCTTAGACCGACACTGATGAGACTAAATCTAAAAAACAGACTTGCTAAAGTTTTACTCTGTCCCTATTATAGTCCCCATGCAGAATTTTTTTTTTTTTTACATTTACATCATTTAGCAGACGCTCTTATCCAGAGCGACTTACAAATTGGGGCATTCACCTTATGATATCCAGTGGAACAACCACTTTACAATAGTACATCTATATCTTTTTTTTTTTTGGGGGGGGGGGGTTGGTTAGAAGGATTACTTAATCCTATCCTAGGTATTCCTTAAAGAGGTGGGGTTTCAGGTGTCTCCGGAAGGTGGTGATTGACTCCGCTGTCCTGGCGTCGTGAGGGAGCTTGTTCCACCATTGGGGTGCCAGGGCAGCGAACAGTTTTGACTGGGCTGAGCGGGAACTGTGCTTCCTCAGAGGTAGGGGGGCCAGCAGGCCAGAGGTGGATGAACGCAGTGCCCTTGTTTGGGTGTAGGGCCTGATCAGAGCTTGAAGGTACGGAGGTGCCGTTCCCCTCACAGCTCCGTAGGCAAGCACCATGGTCTTGTAGCGGATGCGAGCTTCAACTGAAGCCAGTGGAGTGTGCGGAGGAGCGGGGTGACGTGAGAGAACTTGGGAAGGTATATATAGAATATGTAGAGAATATACTAGCATGTTAGCTAACTGGGGCTGAATCCACTTGTTCACATCATGTGGAGCTCACAGTGTACTAGACCCAGTATGGTATGGCTCTGTTTATTCTCTAGAGTCTAAGCTTTCCTACTGGGCTGGTTAATTACCAAAAAGACTGAAGATTCCGGTAACTTTGGTAAATTACCAGTAACTTTGCAACCCTAGGCAGGGGTTGCTTCTCAAATGGCACCCTATTCCCTTTATAGTGCATTACTTTTGTCCAGGGCCCATATGACTCTGGACAAATATAGCACATTATATATGGGAATTGGGTGCCATTTGCATTTGAGACTTGGAGTACAACAATGTAATGATTATTTATTGTTTACTTTGAAATATGCTTGAAATGTGTTTCCGTACACAATGGCTGCACTCCTGCAGAAAAATGCTTTCTGTCTATTATTTCCCTCCTTCATCTGTGGTTTCTCTGTAAAACATTCTCTTTCCCTCCTTCATCTGTGGTTTCTCTGTAAAACATTCTCTTTCCCTCCTTCATCTGTGGTTTCTCTGTAAAACATTCTCTTTCCCTCCTTCATCTGTGGTTTCTCTGTAAAACATTCTCTTTCCCTCTTCATCTGTGGTTTCTCTGTAAAACATTCTCTTTCCCTCCTTCATCTGTGGTTTCTCTGTAAAACATTCTCTTTCCCTCTTCATCTGTGGTTTCTCTGTAAAACATTCTCTTTCCCTCCTTCATCTGTGGTTTCTCTGTAAAACATTCTCTTTCCCTCTTCATCTGTGGTTTCTCTGTAAAACATTCTCTTTCCCTCTTCATCTGTGGTTTCTCTGTAAAACATTCTCTTTCCCTCCTTCATCTGTGGTTTCTCTGTAAAACATTCTCTTTCCCTCCTTCATCTGTGGTTTCTCTGTAAAACATTCTCTTTCCCTCTTCATCTGTGGTTTCTCTGTAAAACATTCTCTTTCCCTCCTTCATCTGTGGTTTCTCTGTAAAACATTCTCTTTCCCTCCTTCATCTGTGGTTTCTCTGTAAAGCAGGGAGGGAGGATCGATAGAGATACTACACAGGGTCAGTAGATAACCACAGGCCTGCTCCATGCTAATAGTTCACAGCTACTGCTCTTAGTATTGATACTAGGGTTGTGATGATACCAGTACTGCGATATTTTTCAGAATGAAAACACGGGCCTCCCGGGTGGCGCAGTGCTAGCTGCTGTGCCACCGGCCGTGACCGGGAGGCTCAGGGGGCGGTGCACAATTGGCCTAGCGTCGTCCGGGTTAGGGAGGGTTTGGCCGGCAGGGATATCCTTGTCTCATCGCGCACTAGCGACTCCTGTGGCGGGCCGGGTGCAGTGCGCGCTGACCAGGTCGCCAGGTGTACGGTGTTTCCTCCGACACATTGGTGCGGCTGGCTTCCGGGTTGGATGCGTGCTGGGTTAAGAAGCAGTGCGGCTTGGTTGGGTGGTGTTTCGGATGACGCATGGCTCTCGACCTTCGCATCTCCCGAGTCCGTATGGGAGTTGTAGCGATGAGACAAGACAGTAACTACTAACAATTGGATACCACGAAATTGGGGAGAAAAAGGGGCTAAAATAATATATATAAATACATTTTAAAAATAATGAAAACACGAAGCAGAAAGCAGAGTCTTTGGTCCTATAAAAACCTACTGTATGTAAAATATTGTGTGCTATAGCCTGGAAAATAAATAAACCTGACTCTGGATATCAACATAATGATGTTTGTTTCCAACATTAGGGCTGTTTTCCTGAAGAAGTTAAATCTGTTTCGTGTTTTGTTTCCTTGCCACGATACTAACAAGCATCGTGATACTGGTATTGTCCTGGACCTACTGAGTACACCTCTGGTTACCAGTGATGGTTGGATGACAACCCTGTCTTCTGTTGAACACACACACACACATATATATGCACCATGCATGCACGCTCACACACGCACGTTCACACGCACAGACATACACACACACACTCTCTCACACACACACACACACACACACACACACACACACACACACACACACACACACACACACCATCTTCCCAGAAAAACAGGTGGAGGTGAGAAGCTTGTGTTTACAGCCAGGGAATGTTTTTTTAGATATTTGTGGGGCTAGAAACCGGCACACGGCAATCCAGCGCTAGCTAACAGACAATGGTCTGCTCAGCACAACGATGTAATTCAAATACTAACATAGACAGACTGATTACAGCTAATATAGCTCTCCATGTATCTTAGTTACAGGCTAAATGACTGGGCTTCTGTGTGAGGAGAGACAGTTGAGGTTAAAACATCTCAACCATACCAGGAGGACTGAAGGAGGTCATTATTATTGTAAACCTAGTGTCTTATCTGTGTTTCCTCTCTGGGAGGATGGATGCAGCAGACTGTCTCTATGTAACGCCAGCTTACACTACCTATGCCAAACAACAGTGATTTGATGCTTCCAAAATGGCTCCCTACATAGTGCTCTCCTATGGACACTGGTCAAAAGTAGGGCACTATACCAGGAATAGGGTGCCATTTTGAATGAAGCCATTGACTATAACAGTTGACAATGTGGTTGCTAGTCTTTTCAATTGGCGTCTAGGCAGCCTACATCTGAACGAGATCTTGCGTACATTTTGAGCCCTGTGAAAACTTGTATAAGACAGAATATAAGTCTGTGTTAGAGCCTCAGTGGGCTGGGGCACTGTGCTTTGGCACAGAGAGAAGAGAGAGAGGAGCGAGAGGAGAGAGAGGAGAGGAGAGAGAGGAGAGAGAGGAGTGAGAGAGCGAGAGGAGTGAGAGGAGTGAGAGAGCGAGAAATAGATGCATAGAGCGAGGTGAAGTGAGAGAGATTATTATTCTAATTAATATTGTTGTTGCTGTTAATGGTAATACCATTTCCACTACTACTATTACTATTATTATTGATACCTTATTGCAGTTGGTCCCACCATTGTTGTTATAAGTGTACTTTGACAACGTAAGTCATTTAACTTGCCATGTCAATAAAGTCTACTGAATTTAATTTCATTGAAAGAGATGGAGAGAGAAATAGATGCAGAGAGAGAGAACATAATTTAATTTAACGTCTGTACTTCAGCCTTCAGTTTGATAAATCACCTCCTCGAGAGGCCCTGTAAACAGAGGCAGCACTAAACATCACATATCAGATCATAGAATTCCATTAAAAGTGTCACCTCGCCCTAATGCGCAGCTGCGTCAGGGAGCCCATTGTGATGAATGGCACTGCGCTCTTGTGCAGTGCTGCGTCAAAGGGGTACCAGTGTAATAAACGGGATTGGGAGTCCCACGGTGGAGGTGCACCACCAAGCCTACTGTAATAATAAGGGATACTGCATTAGGGTACCATTGTGACAGAAACCTAATTTGGTGACAGCAAAAAGGTCATTATTGTGACCAGAACATATAGCTTTAGTGGACCAGCCATTACCACAGTCTGAAAGTTTCAAAACGATTGGATAGTTGGGCATAATATAAGTATTTCTAGTTTAACTTGCACTCACACCCCCAGATGTTGTTTCTTCCTGCCACTGGTTCTGCTGATAGTGCTATTTCTAAGAATGGTCTTCGTTTTCCCTAATCCTCCACACCTTACTCTTGGACGTCATGGGGGTGCATCATCAAAAGAGGTGTCAGGCACAAGTCAGAGCCCCATGGCCTGTTTCTGTTCCCGCTCCTAGATTAGTCTAGGTATCTCTGGAACTCTATAGGAAGCTACACTCTGAGCCACTGGTTGAGTCTCGAATGGCACCCTAGTCCCTATATATAGTACACTAGTTTTGACCGGAGCTCTATGGGTCCTGGTTTAAAGTAGTACACTATGTAGGGATTTGGGATTCAGGCACTGAGCCCCTGTGTCCCTGAGAGGACTACCAGGGTCGTATATGTTAGTCACAGTTCAGTGTTGATTTCCTGGACTACGAATGGAAATGCCAGCAGTCGGAAAACCGCGCTCCCAAAGCTGTCGAGATCCCCCCTCCTGCTCTCCCTACTCATTTTTTCCACCCGAGGTGGAAATTGTTACCGTATGACACCATCTCTGTCGCTCACAGCAACATGGTCGTATGCCCTCACGGTCCATGCGGGTGTGTGATGAGTGAAGGATTGTGAGTGTTGACTAGACTGGAGGCCTCTGGGATATGGTATCACCTAGCGTGGGCGACTGTTGCTATTGTTCTGTTGTTTAGAGCTAGCTCGGGGGTGGGGCTAATATGGACGTTTCTGTTGTTATGGAGTGGATGACTCTTTTAAATCATGAGTTTGGTTGTTATGGAGACGGTTGCCAGGTGTGAATATGCCATGGTTGTTATAACTCTGGTATTTATGATCTTGGGATAGCACCTGATCTGGGCTTATATGTTTAATGATGGTCATGAAGTTATTGTTCTGATGACTAACATTAAATGGGAGATTTACTAGTGGTTTTATTTTACCATCATCCTTCAACAACCTTAGATTTTCACTCAATAAAATTCCTAATTATACTCAACTAATCGTAACTTATTAATGATCTTTATATGTCCTCATGCTAAAGCTGTCGTCTTACTTTATGTATTCCTGCAAACAATGAACGCTCCTACAACGTTTGGAAACATTCCAATTTGCTGTCCCAATTTGTTGTACAGCTAACATTAGAATGGTGGATCTAACACCACGTCTGTCCGTCTCACTATCGGTCTGTCTGTCTGTCGTCTGTCTTCCAGTACAGGATTGGTCAGCTGTATATGATCAGCAAGCACAGCCATGAGCAGAGTGAGCGTGGAGAAGGAGTGGAGGTGGTGCAGAATGAACCCTACGAGGACCCCACACATGGACAGGGACAGTTCACAGAAAAACGGGTCTACCTCAACAGGTAAGTGTGTACTTTCCAACTGTGATGGAAAAAGTACTCAATTGTCATACATGAGTGAAAGTAAAGTTACCGGGTTTCCCGAGTGGTGCAGCGGTCTAAGGCACTGCATTGCGGTGCTTGAGCCGCTACTACAGATCCGGTCAGTGGTATGATGTGCACAATGCCGGCTGCCGTATGGACATGGAGGTGCCATAAAACCCTCATAAGAGGACATAAAAATGTTAAGACATTATAGGTCTCATAGGTTCTATCCATAGGAGAGCAATCTATTTTATTGCATGTGTCATTTCAATCCCAATTTCTCTGTTAGTCCATCTCCACACTCTGTTGAACATGATTACTGTGTGAAATTGAATGTTTGATTCTCCATTATGTAGATTTAGATCACAATTGAATTTGCTGTTAAACGCACTGGTGAGTCTGAAATACATGTTCTGCTTCACTAATGCCTTTTCTGTGGGTTGGCCCTGAATTTGACCCAATCAGTCACACACTTTCACACACAGAGACACATGATATCATACACACTGCATGCACAAGCAAGCCGGCTTGCTCTTTCATACTCAAACATGCATACTGTATACCTCTGTCTCTCGTTCTCCGTCTTTGTCTCTCCCTCACTCTTTCTCCCTCTCGTTCTTTCTTTTTAAAATGTTTTGTTCTCTCTCTTTATCTCTTTATCTCAAACACACATACCTTTGTCGTGTCTTTGGCTATGCCGGATTAAGTGATATGACATGCTAACCTATAAAATCCTTTCTCTGTAATTAATATCACCTGATTAGCTAATCATGTAAATGTAATTAACTAGAAAGTCGGGACACCACGGAAGAGTGTTTATAGAGCCGTTATCTTCCGAATAAACTCTTAAAGACTTAGTAATATTTTACATCGATAGCAGTCCATATTAATCGTCACCTTATTTTCAGTGTCATATGAAAGTTGTAAATTCTTGGTTATCTTCACGAACCCTGGCTAACAAGTTGAATCAGCAATACAAAATTGGGTTTAATTATTTATTTACCAACTTCCTAACTAATCACACAGAATTACATATACACAGAATACAAATGATGTCATACAGAAAACGTCCCTGGTGGACGGAACCTGAATGAGGCTTGTTACACAAAGAGAGGGGGTTGGGCTTGAATGAAAGAGCGTGAAGACTGATGAACAAAGGGAGAAGCTATGCTATCGTAAATACAGAATCTTATGCGGTCTAAATTACCGCCCATTTGGAAAAGGAAAATGCAATAAATATTTACTCTGAGCTGCGCTTCGGTAGGTTGGTCGTAGATGCTGGCCGTGTTGGCCAACAGAGATCTTCCTGTCCTCGGAAGAATGTCTCTGATGGTAAATTGGATACGTTGTAGTATCTTCGTTGTGTGTTAGACTGGATCCGCCGTCCGTCCTTTCCTAGCCCACGTTTACAGCGGCCGCTGCTAACTCAACGGCTAGGAAGTATCACTTCTATAGTGAATAAGAATTCAAAGTTCATACCATTCGCAACCAAAGCTCACGCCGAGGTTGGCTTAGTTCTGTACTTGACTTGTGAGTCCTTTTAACACAGAGGCTGCAGACCTCACTTACCCGGAACAGACTGGTTACATTTTGTCAAAGGCTTATATAGTGGAGAGGGGTGTGTTTCATCGTTTATAACCCATGTCTCTTCACTGGGGCGGGCCACTGATTGAGAAGGGCTCTTTCCTTATGAAAACCCAATTCTCTCAATTAGAAGCTAAAGTTACATTTAATCTCCTAACAAATAGTTTCAAAATCAAACATTTCAATTGCACAACAATTCCATGTGAATCTGATAACTAGAATGTGTAGACTTTCCCAGGTACAGTTTATGTCGTCCTGTCATCAATCAGAATGTCTCAGATGACAACCGAACTGACATCCATACTCATTAAGTACCTGGTATATTTCCAACTGGTTCTATTCCCGAAATATGGTTCCTTTCCCCCCACTTGTTTGATGTTCCCAGACTCTCTATATTTAACAAAGGCTATTCAAAAGTCCTTCAGTAGGGTCAGAGAGAGAGGGGAAGGGAGAAAGGTATTTATGGGGGGTCATAAACCTTACCCACAGGCCAACGTCATGACACCTCTCTCTCTCGTAGTAATACTGACAGATCAGAGTCAATCAGCTGAGTCACTGACTCATAATCAGAGATGTGACCAGGAACACAGTTTAGCAGAGTGGGTACATTCCAGTTTGGGAAATGGTCAAGATGCGGTCGCCAATGGAAACAGCCTCCCAGATCCAAATTTAGCCAAATCCTCCACCAGCCAGGCAACCGTCACAACCCAAGGGGTTCTTCATGCACTAAGTGGACAGCGTTGTCGGACAGTCACAGAAAGTCACGGCCCTGCAGTGTGCTGCTCTGGGAAATCCATCAGGTCAAACTGTGTTCCGGACTGTTTCATTGTGATCACAGCAGACCTGCCTGCCTGGCGGAAGGAACTGCTCTCTGTTGATTCCATGGGTCTGGTCCCTATGGAGCGTTATCTATATCCCATTCACTGACTTCATTAGGTGTCTGGGACGTAAGGAGGCACTCTGATTGGTTTCCAGGGGGTCAGATAGGTACAAACCGGGCCAGCAATGGGCGACATCTTAAATGGCACCCTATTCCCTTTATAATGCATTATTCCCTATGGCAAAATGTCCACTACTTTTGACCATAGGGAATAGAGTGACATTTGGGACGCAGGTCATGGTAATGGGTGGTACCAGTAATGTATGGTATCTATGGGTGGTACCAGTAATGTATGGTAACTATGGGTGGTACCAGTAATGTATGGTATCTATGGGTGGTACCAGTAATGTATGGTATCTATGGGTGGTACCAGTAATGTATGGTAACTATGGGTGGTACCAGTAATGTATGGTAACTATGGGTGGTACCAGTAATGTATGGTAACTATGGGTGGTACCAGTAATGTATGGTAACTATGGGTGGTACCAGTAATGTATGGTGTCTATGGGTGGTACCAGTAATGTATGGTAACTATGGGTGGTACCAGTAATGTATGGTGTCTATGGGTGGTACCAGTAATGTATGGTGTCTATGGGTGGTACCAGTAATGTATGGTGTCTATGGGTGGTACCATTAATGTATGGTATCGATGGGTGGTACCAGTAATGTATGGTAACTATGGGTGGTACCAGTAATGTATGGTATCTATGGGTGGTACCAGTAATGTATGGTAACTATGGGTGGTACCAGTAATGTATGGTATCTATGGGTGGTACCAGTAATGTATGGTATCTATGGGTGGTACCAGTAATGTATGGTAACTATGGGTGGTACCAGTAATGTATGGTAACTATGGGTGGTACCAGTAATGTATGGTAACTATGGGTGGTACCAGTAATGTATGGTAACTATGGGTGGTACCAGTAATGTATGGTGTCTATGGGTGGTACCAGTAATGTATGGTAACTATGGGTGGTACCAGTAATGTATGGTGTCTATGGGTGGTACCAGTAATGTATGGTGTCTATGGGTGGTACCAGTAATGTATGGTGTCTATGGGTGGTACCATTAATGTATGGTATCGATGGGTGGTACCAGTAATGTATGGTAACTATGGGTGGTACCAGTAATGTATGGTATCTATGGGTGGTACCAGTAATGTATGGTAACTATGGGTGGTACCAGTAATGTATGGTATCGATGGGTGGTACCAGTAATGTATGGTAACTATGGGTGGTACCAGTAATGTATGGTATCTATGGGTGGTACCAGTAATGTATGGTAACTATGGGTGGTACCAGTAATGTATGGTATCTATGGGTGGTACCAGTAATGTATGGTAACTATGGGTGGTACCAGTAATGTATGGTAACTATGGGTGGTACTGGGTCCCAGTTCACAAGTTACAGATGCCCACTTCTTCTGAAACTCAAGTTTTTAAACGTAATTTCAAAACCTTAGTTCTAATTTAGCACACATTGTGTTACCATTCACTTCCCTGTAGAGATTTGAGTGTAGGTTTTAGATTTTAGAATGCCAGGCGAGGCAGAAAGAGAAAGAACTGGAAAAGACAGAGAGGAGTGGGGTTTTTCAGACAGAAGTAAGACTGGTAGCTGCCTGTGTGAGCTCTGAAGGGAGAGGAGATCAGCATTGTGTAAGTGGTGGATCATTCAACAGTCACGTTGGGAAGCTGTACCTGCCTTCCCACCCACAGACCACCTGCTACCACAGCCAGACAAGTACGTGTGTGTGAGAGTTTGTGTGTGCAGAAAGGGAGGGTGAGGACATAAAAGTGGTCCTCTATACTTTGCTATTTAAAGGTCCGTCAGTAAGAGTACAATGAACACAGCATGTCAGTCCTCTGTGGAACTGACAGGAGATTAACGACTGGAGGATCTGTGGACTGGGACCAACAGGAACACTATATTCAGCCCACAGGAGGCTGCTGAGGGGAGGACGGCCCATCATAATGGCCGTAACGGAGCGCCTGGAATGGCACCAAACACATGGAAACAATGTGTTTTGTGTATTTGATACCGTTCCACCAGCCCATCATCCCCAATGAAGGTGCCCCCAACCTCATGTGATTCAGCCATCTAATCAACAAGGCTGAGGGAGGGAGGGAGGGAGGGAGGGAGGGAGGGAGGGAGGGAGGGTTGTGCTCCAACATTACTCAGTAAATGTAACATTTTGAGTGAGAATCCTCCCCCAGTGGCATTTGGCTGTTTAAAATGGCAGCCGCCCACCTTCTGTTGACAGAGCTATTTGCAACTTAATGGCTGGCCTGGTGCTGCGGTCTGCACTTCTCCAATGTATGATATTGACTGCAGTAAACTACCCCACCCATGACACGCCCAATATTTATGGGTCTCTGTCCCTCATACACAGCCGTTTTGGCTGTACCTGTTGGCATTTGCTGATGTGGGCTTTCTGCTTCGATTCATCCACACAAATGTAGTGTCCAGATGGAATTGGGATAAAATATACTTTATGCCTCTAATAAAGTTTATGCCTCCACCCAAGGGCTCAAAATCTCAGTCTCAATTTAATTTGTTCTCATAGGATTCTTCTCCTCTCTCCTCGTATTTAACAGTTTTAACTCAGCATTTTGCTTTTCCAAACTTTTCCAAAATAAAAGCATCCAGCTCAGCATCACAGCAGCAGACATCTTTGCTGCTCATCCTTCCAGCTCTGGTTCTCTGGTTAGGGGTTTGATAGGACATTCTTGAATGGGTTCTCCCTGATTGGCTACAAGGTCAGACCATCAGACCATGATGGTCACAGAGGTTCCTTTAGTTCTGAATGAGAAAACCCCTGGCTGTGTTCTCTCCCTTTTGCTGCAGGTTGCCCAGTAAAATCAACATAATCTACAGAATTTTGAGCCACAATGGCCACCCAGCTGTCTCCATTGTCGGCTCCTCATAGCTGGCGCCAGTTACTGTATAGGGTCTAACAGGGAGGAAGGGGTAGCAAGGGGTGGAAGGGTTCAGGTCTATGATTCAGATGGATGTCATGTCTTCTCTCATTTCTGCTTGATGCTGTTCTCTCTCACTGTGCTATCACTCCACCTTACCTCTACTTCTCCCCTCTTCTTGTCTCTTCTCATCCCTCGTTCCCTTGCTTCTCTCTTTTCTTCACTCCACTCCTCCCTTATTTCATTCAGCTCACTTGTCTTCTTCTCTCTTTCAGTAAGCTCCCTAGCTGGGCCAGGGCGGTGGTCCCTAAAATCTTCTATGTGACAGAGAAGGCCTGGAACTACTACCCCTACACCATCACAGGTAACCACTCCTAGGACCATTACACTGTAACACCTCTACACTACTACCTACACCATCACAGGTAACCACTCCTAGGACCATTACACTGTAACACCTCTACACTACTACCTACACCATCACAGGTAACCACTCCTAGGACCATTACACTGTAACACCTCTACACTACTACCTACACCATCACAGGTAACCACTCCTAGGACCATTACACTGTAACACCTCTACACTACCACCTACACCATCACAGGTAACCACTCCTAGGACCATTACACTGTAACACCTCTACACTACCACCTACACCATCACAGGTAACCACTCCTAGGACCATTACACTGTAACACCTCTACACTACCACCTACACCATCACAGGTAACCACTCCTAGGACCATTACACTGTAACACCTCTACACTACTACCTACACCATCACAGGTAACCACTCCTAGGACCATTACACTGTAACACCTCTACACTACCACCTACACCATCACAGGTAACCACTCCTAGGACCATTACACTGTAACACCTCTACACTACCACCTACACCATCACAGGTAACCACTCCTAGGACCATTACACTGTAACACCTCTACACTACCACCTACACCATCACAGGTAACCACTACTAGGACCATTACACTGTAACACCTCTACACTACTACCTACACCATCACAGGTAACCACTCCTAGGACCATTACACTGTAACACCTCTACACTACTACCTACATCATCACAGGTAACCACTCCTAGGACCATTACACTGTAACACCTCTACACTACTACCTACACCATCATAGGTAACCACTCCTAGGACCATTACACTGTAACACCTCTACACTAATACCTACACCATCACAGGTAACCACTCCTAGGACCATTACACTGTAACACCTCTACACTACTACCTACACCATCATAGGTAACCACTCCTAGGACCATTAAACTGTAACACCTCTACACTACTACCTACACCATCACAGGTAACCACTCCTAGGACCATTACACTGTAACACCTCTACACTACTACCTACACCATCACAGGTAACCACTCCTAGGACCATTACACTGTAACACCTCTACACTACTACCTACACCATCACAGGTAACCACTCCTAGGACCATTACACTGTAACACCTCTACACTACTACCTACACCATCACAGGTAACCACTCCTAGGACCATTACTCTGTAACACCTCTACACTACTACCTACACCATCACAGGTAACCACTCCTAGGACCATTACTCTGTAACACCTCTACACTACTACCTACACCATCACAGGTAACCACTACTAGGACATTACACTGTAACACCTCTACACTACTACCTACACCATCACAGGTAACCACTCCTAGGACCATTACACTGTAACACCTCTACACTACTACCTACACCATCATAGGTAACCACTCCTAGGACCATTACACTGTAACACCTCTACACTACTACCTACACCATCACAGGTAACCACTACTAGGACCATTACACTGTAACACCTCTACACTACTACCTACACCATCACAGGTAACCACTACTAGGACCATTACACTGTAACACCTCTACACTACTACCTACACCATCACAGGTAACCACTCCTAGGACCATTACACTGTAACACCTCTACACTACTACCTACACCATCACAGGTAACCACTACTAGGACATTACACTGTAACACCTCTACACTACTACCTACACCATCACAGGTAACCACTCCTAGGACCATTACACTGTAACACCTCTACACTACTACCTACACCATCACAGGTAACCACTCCTAGGACCATTACACTGTAACACCTCTACACTACTACCTACACCATCACAGGTAACCACTCCTAGGACCATTACACTGTAACACCTCTACACTACTACCTACACCATCACAGGTAACCACTCCTAGGACCATTACACTGTAACACCTCTACACTACCACCTACACCATCACAGGTAACCACTCCTAGGACCATTACACTGTAACACCTCTACACTACCACCTACACCATCACAGGTAACCACTCCTAGGACCATTACACTGTAACACCTCTACACTACTACCTACACCATCACAGGTAACCACTACTAGGACCATTACACTGTAACACCTCTACACTACTACCTACACCATAACAGGTAACCACTCCTAGGACCATTACACTGTAACACCTCTACACTACTACCTACATCATCACAGGTAACCACTCCTAGGACCATTACACTGTAACACCTCTACACTACTACCTACACCATCATAGGTAACCACTCCTAGGACCATTACACTGTAACACCTCTACACTAATACCTACACCATCACAGGTAACCACTCCTAGGACCATTACACTGTAACACCTCTACACTACTACCTACACCATCATAGGTAACCACTCCTAGGACCATTAAACTGTAACACCTCTACACTACTACCTACACCATCACAGGTAACCACTCCTAGGACCATTACACTGTAACACCTCTACACTACTACCTACACCATCACAGGTAACCACTCCTAGGACCATTACACTGTAACACCTCTACACTACTACCTACACCATCACAGGTAACCACTCCTAGGACCATTACACTGTAACACCTCTACACTACTACCTACACCATCACAGGTAACCACTCCTAGGACCATTACTCTGTAACACCTCTACACTACTACCTACACCATCACAGGTAACCACTCCTAGGACCATTACTCTGTAACACCTCTACACTACTACCTACACCATCACAGGTAACCACTACTAGGACATTACACTGTAACACCTCTACACTACTACCTACACCATCACAGGTAACCACTCCTAGGACCATTACACTGTAACACCTCTACACTACTACCTACACCATCACAGGTAACCACTCCTAGGACCATTACACTGTAACACCTCTACACTACTACCTACACCATCACAGGTAACCACTACTAGGACCATTACACTGTAACACCTCTACACTACTACCTACACCATCACAGGTAACCACTACTAGGACCATTACACTGTAACACCTCTACACTACTACCTACACCATCACAGGTAACCACTCCTAGGACCATTACACTGTAACACCTCTACACTACTACCTACACCATCACAGGTAACCACTACTAGGACCATTACACTGTAACACCTCTACACTACTACGTACACCATCACAGGTAACCACTCCTAGGACCATTACACTGTAACACCTCTACACTACTACCTACACCATCACAGGTAACCACTCCTAGGACCATTACACTGTAACACCTCTACACTACTACCTACACCATCACAGGTAACCACTCCTAGGACCATTACACTGTAACACCTCTACACTACTACCTACACCATCACAGGTAACCACTCCTAGGACCATTACACTGTAACACCTCTACACTACTACCTACACCATCACAGGTAACCACTCCTAGGACCATTACACTGTAACACCTCTAATCACTATTAGTCTCTCTCTCTCTCTGTTCTGGTCCCTCTTATCCCTGAGGGGAAGAGCAGTACAGGACAGTACAGTGTGTCTGATAATGGAAAGGAGAAAAGGGGATACCTGGTCAGTTGTACAACTGAATGCATTCAACCCAAATGTGTCTTCCTCATTTAATCCAAGCCCTCTGAATTAGAGAGGTGCGGGGGCTGCCTTAATCGACATCCATGTCTTCAGCGCCCAAGAGCAATTGTTGTTGGGGGTTAACTGCCTCACTCAAGGGAAGAACGGCACATTTTTCCACCTTGCCGGCTTGGGGATTCAAATCATGGACTGTACTGTACTCTGATAGACATTGTGATAATGGTCTATAGCTAGGTGATGGACTGTACTGTACTCTGATAGACATTGTAATAATGGTCTATAGATAGGTGATGGACTGTACTGTACTCTGATAGACATTGTGATAATGGTCTATAGCTAGGTGATGGACTGTACTGTACTCTGATAGACATTGTGATAATGGTCTATAGCTAGGTGATGGACTGTACTGTACTCTGATAGACATTGTGATAATGGTCTATAGATAGGTGATGGACTGTACTGTACTCTGATAGACATTGTGATAATGGTCTATAACTAGGTGATGGACTGTACTGTACTCTGATAGACATTGTGATAATGGTCTATAGCTAGGTGATGGACTGTACTGTACTCTGATAGACATTGTGATAATGGTCTATAGATAGGTGATGGACTGTACTGTACTCTGATAGACATTGTGATAATGGTCTATAACTAGGTGATGGACTGTACTGTACTCTGATAGACATTGTGATAATGGTCTATAGCTAGGTGATGGACTGTACTGTACTCTGATAGACATTGTGATAATGGTCTATAGATAGGTGATGGACTGTACTGTTCTCTGATAGACATTGTGATAATGGTCTATAGATAGGTGATGGACTGTACTGTACTCTGATAGACATTGTGATAATGGTCTATAGCTAGGTGATGGACTGTACTGTACTCCGCACAGGGACTATTTGTCCTGGCTGGCTAGTTAGGACTGGACTGACTAATAGCTCTATCTGTTCTCAACCTTCTATATCTGTTCAGACCCAACATATTCCCCAGCTTCATCCCCCTACCACACACACGCGCGCACACACACACACACACACACACACACACGAAAACACACACTATTCCCTTCCTCAGAGAGAAGAATCCCAATAACTTGTTGGGAGGGATGGAGGGAGTGATGGAGGATGACATGATGAGAGGGTCATATTATTAGAGAGCTCTAAAAGAAAACAAGCTCCCACTGCTCCTTATTGTCCTTCTCAGGTGTCCTCTTAACACATGATGCTCTCTCTCCCTCTCTTCTCTTGTTTCACTCCTCTTTCTCTCTCTCTCTCCTCTTGTTAAACGCCCTCCCCTCTTTCACTCCCCCTCACTCTTTCTCTCTCTCTCATCTCTCCTCTTGTTTAACTCCCTCCCATCTTTCTCTCTCTCTCTCTCTCTCTCTCTCTCTCTCTCTCTTTCCTCTTGTTTAACCCCCTCCCCTCTTTCACTCTCTCTCTCCATCTCTCTCTTGTCCTGGATTCTTCTCCTGCTGTGACGCAGAGTACACTGTGAGTATCCCACTGATGTTCCTTACACACACACACACACACACACACACACACACACACACACACACACACACACACACACACACACACACACACACACACACACACACACACACACACACACTCTCCTCATTACGCCTCCAGAGTGGCGCAGCGATCTAAGGCACTGCATTGCGGTGTTAGAAGTGTCACTACAGACCCTGGTTAGTTCCCAGGCTGTGTCACAACCGGCCGTGATCGGGAGTCCCATAGGGCGGTGCACAATTGGCCCAGTGTCGTCCGAGTTTGGGGAGGTTGTGGCTGGGGGGTGGGGGGGTAGGCAGTCATTGTAAATAAGAATTGGTTCTTAACTGTCTAGTTAAATAAAGAAACTAGCAGAAGACATGCAGAGCAGTCTGCCAGAAGTCAGGGGTTAGGTGAGTGTGTGCTCCGATGATGGACAGAAGAGTATGAAACCTTTTATTCCTGTGGAATTCCATCTCTGTTTTGAATCAGTGAATGGTTCCCCCAGACAACACTCAGAGATGTACAGAGCAGCAATACAATGCCATGGCAATGCTGTGTGGGTCCTTAAATTCCAAATCTAATAGCTAAATTATCCTTGGTATGACCATCTTAAAACAATTCCATATGTTCACTTAATAGCTTAGACTCTGCTGTAAAGCAACAAGCTCAATTTGATTAGGCTTTGCATGTCATTAAAGGGACTTCAATATGAAATATTATTTAATTAGCCTATAATATTTAAATGAGTTTTACAGACAGCTTTATCTATTGTTCTGGTTCTATATTTAGCCATTGAGGATTTATTTTCTACTACCTCAGACTGCGTCCTAAATGGCACCCTTTCCCCTATATACTGTACTTCTTTTGACCAGAGTCCTCTGGGCTCTACATAGGGAATATGATGGTATTTGGGACACAACCTCATTCATGTATGGGCTTTTACTGAAATTATTAAAGGAGAGCTGCTCGGTTACACAATGCACTTAACCTTGTGTCAGTAGATTGGGTGTAGTATGCCAAACAGCTCTGTTGAAGTGGAGGGATTGAAGGCGTCTCCTGCCTCCGTTTTGTAGGACAGGAGATGTTATTTTAAACAAACAAAAGGGATGGATGTGCTGAAGATAATGTTGGTTCAGATGAAGATAAGGTGAACACACACACACCCTCGCTCTAGAAAAGCGCGCGCACACACACACACACAACCTCCTGCAGCAAGCCTATAGCCTGGGCCCCACCCCATGCTGCTGCACTGTGAACCTATTCATTCCTTCCCGTTCTCTCTATTCTAAAGACACATACGAACACACACACGTACAGAAACACACTCACTCACTCATACCGTTATGTAACTGGAGATCTATTGACCTTTATTGTAATTAAGGTGTTAAAGAGTTAATCTAATCAAAGCCTATGGTGAGAGCAGTGTGATTGATGATTGACTAGCCAAGGGGGGACGGGGAGGAAGGTGTGAATGATAGTTGACTAACCATGGGGGACGGGGAGGAAGGTATGAGTGATAGTTGACTAACCATGGGGGGACGGGGAGGAAGGTATGAGCGATAGTTGACTAGCCATGGGGGGACGGAGAGGAAGGTATGAGTGATAGTTGACTAACCATGGGGGGACGGGGAGGAAGATATGAGTGATAGTTGACTAACCATGGGGGGACGGGGAGGAAGGTATGAGTGATAGTTGACTAGCCATGGGGGGACGGAGAGGAAGGTATGAGTGATAGTTGACTAACCATGGGGGGACGGGGAGGAAGGTATGAGTGATAGTTGACTAACCATGGGGGGACGGGGAGGAAGGTATGAGTGATAGTTGACTAGCCATGGGGGGGGACGGGGAGGAAGGTATGAGTGATAGTTGACTAACCATGGGGGGACGGGGAGGAAGGTATGAGTGATAGTTGACTAACCATGGGGGGACGGGGAGGAAGGTATGAGTGATAGTTGACTAACCATGGGGGGACGAGGAGGAAGGTATGAGTGATAGTTGACTAGCCATGGGGGGACGGAGAGGAAGGTATGAGTGATAGTTGACTAGCCAAGGGGGGACGGGGAGGAAGGTATGAGTGATAGTTGACTAACCATGGGGGGACGGAGAGGAAGGTATGAGTGATAGTTGACTAGCCATGGGGGGACGGAGAGGAAGGTATGAGTGATAGTTGACTAATCATGGGGGGACGGAGAGGAAGGTATGAGTGATAGTTGACTAGCCATGGGGGGGCGGAGAGGAAGGTATGAGTGATAGTTGACTAGCCATGGGGGGACGGAGAGGAAGGTATGAGTGATAGTTGACTAGCCATGGGGGGATGGGGAGGAAGGTATGAGTGATAGTTGACTAGCCAAGGGGGGACGGGGAGGAAGGTATGAGTGATAGTTGACTATCCTAGGGGGGACGGGGAGGAAGGTATGAGTGATAGTTGACTAACCATGGGGGGACGGGGAGGAAGGTATGAGTGATAGTTGACTAAGCATGGGGGGACGGGGAGGAAGGTATGAGTGATAGTTGACTAACCATGGGGGGACGGGGAGGAAGGTATGAGTGATAGTTGACTAACCATGGGGGACGGGGAGGAAGGTATGAGTGATAGTTGACTAACCATGGGGGGACGGGGAGGAAGGTATGAGTGATAGTTGACTATCCTAGGGGGACGGGGAGGAATAGTTGACTAGCCAAGGGGGGAGTGATAGTTGACTAGCCAAGGGGGGATAGTTGACTAGCCAAGGGGGGATGTAGAGTAAGGAATGAGTGATAGTTGACTAACCATGGGGGGACGGGGAGGAACATATGAGTGATAGTTGACTAACCATGGGGCCATGTGGAGGAAGGTATAATCATTATTACTATTTGGGACTGAGACATACCAAGTCAAAATATTGTCTTAATGTGTCTCTATTCTGTGTGTAATCTCCTGCTGTTCTCTCCTCTTCTCTAGTGTTCCTTTCTGCCAAAGTTCTCCATTCACATAGAGACCAAGTATGAGGACAACAAAGGCAGCAATGACAATGTCAGTATGGTTGTCTGTGCATGGTTATGGTGTGTGTCTGTGAGGGGTCATGGTGTGTGTGAGGGGTCATGGTGTGTGTGAGTGGTCATGGTGTGTATATGTGACTGGTCGTGATGTGTGTCTGTGAGTGGTGTGTGTCTGTGCATGGTCATGGTGTGTGTCTGTGAGTGGTCATGTTGTGTGTCTGTGAGTGGTCATGGTGTGTGTCTGTGAGGGGTGTGTGTCAGTGCATGGTCATGGTGTGTGTCTGTGAGTGGTCATGTTGTGTGTCTGTGAGTGGTCATGGTGTGTGTCTATGAGTGGTCATGTTGTGTGTCTGTGAGTGGTCATGGTGTGTGTCTGTGAGTGGTCATGGTGTGTGTCTGTGAGTGGTCATGGTGTGTGTCTGTGAGGGGTCATGGTGTGTGTCTGTGAGTGGTCATGGTGTGTGTCTGTGAGTGGTGTGTGTCAGTGCATGGTAATGGTGTGTGTCTGTGAGTGGTCATGTTGTGTGTCTGTGAGTGGTCATGGTGTGTGTCTGTGAGTGTTCATGGTGTGTGTCTGTGAGTGGTCATGGTGTGTGTCTGTGAGTGGTCATGTTGTGTGTCTGTGAGTGGTCATGGTGTGTGTCTGTGAGGGGTCATGGTGTGTGTCTGTGAGTGGTCATGTTGTGTGTCTGTGAGGGGTCATGGTGTGTGTCTGTGAGTGGTCATGGTGTGTGTCTGTGAGTGGTGTGTGTCAGTGCATGGTCATGGTGTGTGTCTGTGAGTGGTCATGTTGTGTGTCTGTGAGTGGTCATGGTGTGTGTCTGTGAGGGGTGTGTGTCAGTGCATGGTCATGGTGTGTGTCTGTGAGTGGTCATGTTGTGTGTCTGTGAGTGGTCATGGTGTGTGTCTGTGAGTGGTCATGGTGTGTGTCTGTGAGTGGTCATGGTGTGTGTCTGTGAGTGGTCATGGTGTGTGTCTGTGAGGGATCATGGTGTGTGTCTGTGAGTGGTCATGGTGTGTGTCTGTGAGTGGTGTGTGTCAGTGCATGGTAATGGTGTGTGTCTGTGAGTGGTCATGTTGTGTGTCTGTGAGTGGTCATGGTGTGTGTCTGTGAGTGGTCATGGTGTGTGTCTGTGAGTGGTCATGGTGTGTGTCTGTGAGTGGTCATGGTGTGTGTCTGTGAGTAGTCATGGTGTGTGTCTGTGAGTGGTCATGTTGTGTGTCTGTGAGTGGTCATGGTGTGTGTCTGTGAGTGGTCATGGTGTGTGTCTGTGAGTGGTCATGGTGTGTGTCTGTGCATGGTCATGGTGTGTATCTGTGAGTGGTCATGTTGTGTGTCTCTGAGTGGTCATGGTGTGTGTCTCTGAGTGGTCATGGTGTGTGTCTGTGAATGGTCATGGTGTGTGTCTGTGAGTGGTCATGGTGTGTGTCTGTGAGTGGTGTGTGTCAGTGCATGGTCATGGTGTGTGTCTGTGAGTGGTCATGTTGTGTGTCTGTGAGTGGTCATGTTGTGTGTCTGTGAGTGGTCATGGTGTGTGTCTGTGAGGGGTCATGGTGTGTGTCTGTGAGTGGTCATGTTGTGTGACTGTGAGTGGTCATGTTGTGTGTCTGAGTGGTCATGGTGTGTGTCTGTGAGTGGTCATGGTGTGTGTCTGTGAGTGGTCATGGTGTGTGTCTGTGAGTGGTCATGGTGTGTGTCTGTGAGTAGTCATGGTGTGTGTCTGTGAGTGGTCATGTTGTGTGTCTGTGAGTGGTCATGGTGTGTGTCTGTGAGTGGTCATGGTGTGTGTCTGTGCATGGTCATGGTGTGTGTCTGTGCGTGGTCATGGTGTGTATCTGTGAGTGGTCATGTTGTGTGTCTGTGAGTGGTCATGTTGTGTGTCTGTGAGTGGTCATGGTGTGTGTCTGTGAGTGGTTATGGTGTGTGTCTGTGAGTGGTCATGGTGTGTGTCTGTGCATGGTAATGGTGTGTATCTGTGAGTGGTCATGTTGTGTGTCTGTGAGGGGTCATGGTGTGTGTCTCTGAGTGGTCATGGTGTGTGTCTGTGAGTGGTCATGGTGTGTGTCTGTGAGTGGTCATGGTGTGTGTCTGTGAGTGGTGTGTGTCAGTGCATGGTCATGGTGTGTGTCTGTGAGTGGTCATGTTGTGTGTCTGTGAGTGGTCATGGTGTGTGTCTGTGAGGGGTCATGGTGTGTGTCTGTGAGTGGTCATGTTGTGTGTCTGTGAGGGGTCATGGTGTGTGTCTGTGAGTGGTCATGGTGGGTGTCTGTGAGTGGTGTGTGTCAGTGCATGGTCATGGTGTGTGACTGTGAGTGGTCATGTTGTGTGTCTGTGAGTCGTAATGGTGTGTGTCTGTGAGTGGTCATGGTGTGTGTCTGTGAGTGGTCATGGTGTGTGTCTGTGAGTGGTCATGGTGTGTGTCTGTGAGTAGTCATGGTGTGTGTCTGTGAGTGGTCATGTTGTGTGTCTGTGAGTTGTCATGGTGTGTGTCTGTGAGTGGTCATGGTGTGTGTCTGTGAGTGGTCATGGTGTGTGTCTGTGCATGGTCATGGTGTGTATCTGTGAGTGGTCATGTTGTGTGTCTGTGAGTGGTCATGTTGTGTGTCTGTGAGGGGTCATGGTGTGTGTCTCTGAGTGGTCATGGTGTGTGTCTGTGAGTGGTCATGTTGTGTGTCTGTGAGGGGTCATGGTGTGTGTCTCTGAGTGGTCATGGTGTGTGTCTGTGAGTGGTCATGTTGTGTGTCTGTGAGGGGTCATGGTGTGTGTCTGTGAGTGGTCATGGTGTGTGTCTGTGAGTGGTCATGGTGTGTGTCTGTGAGTGGTCATGGTGTGTGTCTGTGAGTGGTCATGTTGTGTGTCTGTGAGGGGTCATGGTGTGTGTCTGTGAGTGGTCATGGTGTGTGTCTGTGAGTGGTGTGTGTCAGTGCATGGTCATGGTGTGTGTCTGTGAGTGGTGTGTGTCAGTGCATGGTCATGGTGTGTGTCTGAGTGGTCATGTTGTGTGTCTGTGAGTGGTCATGGTGTGTGTCTGTGAGTGGTCATGGTGTGTGTCTGTGAGTGGTCATGGTGTGTGTCTGTGAGTGGTCATGGTGTGTGTCTGTGAGTGGTCATGGTGTGTGTCTGTGAGTGGTCATGGTGTGTGTCTGTGAGTTGTCATGGTGTGTGTCTGTGAGTGGTTATGGTGTGTGTCTGTGAGTGGTTATGGTGTGTGTCTGTGCATGGTAATGGTGTGTATCTGTGAGTGGTCATGTTGTGTGTCTGTGAGGGGTCATGGTGTGTGTCTCTGAGTGGTCATGGTGTGTGTCTGTGAGTGGTCATGGTGTGTGTCTGTGAGTGGTCATGGTGTGTGTCTGTGAGTGGTGTGTGTCAGTGCATGGTCATGGTGTGTGTCTGTGAGATGTCATGTTGTGTGTCTGTGAGTGAGTGGTCATGGTGTGTGTCTGTGAGGGGTCATGGTGTGTGTCTGTGAGTGGTCATGTTGTGTGTCTGTGAGGGGTCATGGTGTGTGTCTGTGAGTGGTCATGGTGGGTGTCTGTGAGTGGTGTGTGTCAGTGCATGGTCATGGTGTGTGACTGTGAGTGGTCATGTTGTGTGTCTGTGAGTCGTAATGGTGTGTGTCTGTAAGTGGTCATGGTGTGTGTCTGTGAGGGGTCATGGTGTGTGTCTGTGAGTGGTCATGGTGTGTGTCTGTGAGTAGTCATGGTGTGTGTCTGTGAGTGGTCATGTTGTGTGTCTGTGAGTTGTCATGGTGTGTGTCTGTGAGTGGTCATGGTGTGTGTCTGTGAGTGGTCATGGTGTGTGTCTGTGCATGGTCATGGTGTGTATCTGTGAGTGGTCATGTTGTGTGTCTGTGAGTGGTCATGTTGTGTGTCTGTGAGGGGTCATGGTGTGTGTCTCTGAGTGGTCATGGTGTGTGTCTGTGAGTGGTCATGTTGTGTGTCTGTGAGGGGTCATGGTGTGTGTCTCTGAGTGGTCATGGTGTGTGTCTGTGAGTGGTCATGTTGTGTGTCTGTGAGGGGTCATGGTGTGTGTCTGTGAGTGGTCATGGTGTGTGTCTGTGAGTGGTCATGGTGTGTGTCTGTGAGTGGTCATGGTGTGTGTCTGTGAGTGGTCATGTTGTGTGTCTGTGAGTGGTCATGTTGTGTGTCTGTGAGTGGTCATGGTGTGTGTCTGTGAGGGGTCATGGTGTGTGTCTGTGAGTGGTCATGTTGTGTGTCTGTGAGGGGTCATGGTGTGTGTCTGTGAGTGGTCATGGTGTGTGTCTGTGAGTGGTGTGTGTCAGTGCATGGTCATGGTGTGTGTCTGTGAGTGGTGTGTGTCAGTGCATGGTCATGGTGTGTGTCTGAGTGGTCATGTTGTGTGTCTGTGAGTGGTCATGGTGTGTGTCTGTGAGTGGTCATGGTGTGTGTCTGTGAGTGGTCATGGTGTGTGTCTGTGAGTGGTCATGGTGTGTGTCTGTGAGTAGTCATGGTGTGTGTCTGTGAGTGGTCATGGTGTGTGTCTGTGAGTGGTCATGGTGTGTGTCTGTGAGTTGTCATGGTGTGTGTCTGTGAGTGGTCATGGTGTGTGTCTGTGCATGGTCATGGTGTGTATCTGTGAGTGGTCATGTTGTGTGTCTGTGAGTGGTCATTTTGTGTGTCTGTGAGGGGTCATGGTGTGTGTCTGTGAGTGGTCATGGTGTGTGTCTGTGAGTGGTCATGGTGTGTGTCTGTGAGTGGTGTGTGTCAGTGCATGGTCATGTTGTGTGTCTGTGAGTGGTCATGTTGTGTGTCTGTGAGTGGTCATGGTGTGTGTCTGTGAGGGGTCATGGTGTGTGTCTGTGCATGGTCATGGTGTGTATCTGTGAGTGGTCATGTTGTGTGTCTGTGAGGGGTCATGGTGTGTGTCTGTGAGGGGTCATGGTGTGTGTCTGTGAGTGGTCATGGTGTGTGTCAGTGAGGGGTCATGGTGTGTGTCTGTGTGTGGTCATGGTGTGTGTCTGTGAGGGGATATGGTGTGTGTCTGTGAGGGGTCATGGTGTGTGTCTGTGAGTGGTCATGGTGTGTGTCTGTGAGGGGTCATGGTGTGTGTCTGTGAGGGGTCATGGTGTGTGTCTGTGAGGGGTCATGTGTATGCACTTGAATGCCACATACAACATTCAGTCTCATCTTTTTCTGTCTCTCACTTCTAAACGAGTGGGTGGAGTCAGAACAGAGGGATGCTGGGATGAATAAGGACACTGGTCTAATATATTCACAATGGCCTGCTAATTTCCCCAGCCAACTCATCAGAATGCACGTTTATTTCATTGGCTAGCCTCTCCCTCACTAAGATCAATGAGATTACTATTCAGTCTATGGGCTTCAGGGCCCATATTCATAAAGCATCTTTAGTAGGAGTGCTGGTCTAGGATCAGGTCCCCCTTGTTCATGTGATCTAATTCATAAAAGTCAAAATTGATCCTAGATCAGCACTCCAACTCTGAGAGGCTTTATGAATATGGGCCCAGGCCTCCAAGTCAAGTGTAAGTGGTTCTTTCTCCAGCCTTTCAATTTGGAGCATATCAGATCAAGTTGGATATGGATTTATGCATTGGAGCGGCAGGTAGCCTAGTGGTTAGAGCGTTGGGCCATTAACCGAAAGGTTGCTAGATTGAATCCCTGAGCTGACAAGGTAGAAATCTGCCATTCTGCCCCTGAACAAGGCAGTTAACCCACTGTTCCTAGGCTGTCATTGTAAATAAGAATTTGTTCTTAACTGACTTTCCTAGTTAAATAAAGGTAAAAAAATATGGATAACTGTGGGGTAAAGGCGGTGTGTGGTGGTTGATCGTTTCTACCATTCCCATCTCTCTACATACATCCTCCCTTTCAATTCTCTTTTTCCTTTCATCCTTTTTATATTGTATACCTCTGTGATAGGAGAGTTTATATCATATACCTCTGTGATAGGAGAGTTTATATCGTATACCTCTGTGATAGGAGAGTTTATATCGTATACCTCTGTGATAGGAGAGTTTATATCATATACCTCTGTGTTAGGAGAGTTTATATCATATACCTCTGTGATAGGAGAGTTTATATCGTATACCTCTGTGATAGGAGAGTTTATATCATATACCTCTGTGATAGGAGAGTTTATATCGTATACCTCTGTGATAGGAGAGTTTATATCATATACCTCTGTGTTAGGAGAGTTTATATCATATACCTCTGTGATAGGAGAGTTTATATCGTATACCTCTGTGATAGGAGAGTTTATATCGTATACCTCTGTGATAGGAGAGTTTATATCGTATACCTCTGTGTTAGGAGAGTTTATATCATATACCTCTGTGATAGGAGAGTTTATATCGTATACCTCTGTGATAGGAGAGTTTATATCGTATACCTCTGTGTTAGGAGAGTTTATATCATATACCTCTGTGATAGGAGAGTTTATATCATATACCTCTGTGTTAGGAGAGTTTATATCATATACCTCTGTGATAGGAGAGTTTATATCGTATACCTCTGTGATAGGAGAGTTTATATCGTATACCTCTGTGATAGGAGAGTTTATATCGTATACCTCTGTGTTAGGAGAGTTTATATCGTATACCTCTGTGTTAGGAGAGTTTATATCATATACCTCTGTGATAGGAGAGTTTATATCGTATACCTCTGTGATAGGAGAGTTTATATCGTATACCTCTGTGTTAGGAGAGTTTATATCATATACCTCTGTGATAGGAGAGTTTATATCGTATACCTCTGTGATAGGAGAGTTTATATCATATACCTCTGTGTTAGGAGAGTTTATATCATATACCTCTGTGATAGGAGAGTTTATATCGTATACCTCTGTGATAGGAGAGTTTATATCATATACCTCTGTGATAGGAGAGTTTATATCGTATACCTCTGTGATAGGAGAGTTTATATCGTATACCTCTGTGATAGGAGAGTTTATATCATATACCTCTGTGTTAGGAGAGTTTATATCATATACCTCTGTGATAGGAGAGTTTATATCGTATACCTCTGTGATAGGAGAGTTTATATCGTATACCTCTGTGATAGGAGAGTTTATATCGTATACCTCTGTGATAGGAGAGTTTATATCGTATACCTCTGTGATAGGAGAGTTTATATCATATACCTCTGTGATAGGAGAGTTTATATCGTATACCTCTGTGTTAGGAGAGTTTATATTGTATACCTCTGTGATAGGAGAGTTTATATCGTATACCTCTGTGATAGGAGAGTTTATATCGTATACCTCTGTGATAGGAGAGTTTATATCGTATACCTCTGTGTTAGGAGAGTTTATATCGTATACCTCTGTGTTAGGAGAGTTTATATCATATACCTCTGTGATAGGAGAGTTTATATCGTATACCTCTGTGATAGGAGAGTTTATATCATATACCTCTGTGTTAGGAGAGTTTATATCGTATACCTCTGTGATAGGAGAGTTTATATCATATACCTCTGTGATAGGAGAGTTTATATCGTATACCTCTGTGTTAGGAGAGTTTATATCGTATACCTCTGTGATAGGAGAGTTTATATCGTATACCTCTGTGATAGGAGAGTTTATATCGTATACCTCTGTGATAGGAGAGTTTATATCATATACCTCTGTGATAGGAGAGTTTATATCATATACCTCTGTGATAGGAGAGTTTATATCGTATACCTCTGTGATAGGAGAGTTTATATCGTATACCTCTGTGATAGGACCCAGGCCTACAAGGAGCTGTAGGCAATCATCCCTTTCTCCCTGACACACCAACTCTCCCAAAAAGAAGATGCAGCAGCTGAACGCGGCTGGAAACAACTGTTGTCTGCATCTTGGTTGGGCTTGCTATCGGATGCCCATTGCTTAATGTTACACAATGGGTTTACTCTTCTTCTGGTTTGAAGGACATGTCAAGGACATCCATAGTACACCAAGGTCTTACTCTGTTACATATCTGCATCTCAAATGACAATCTATTCCCTAAGTAGTGCACTACTTTTGACCAGAGCCCTGCACTGCATAGGCAATAGGGTGCCATTTGAGATGCGGACAACAGTTGTTTCCAGCCACATTCACCTGCTGCATCTTCTTTTTGGGAGAGTTGGTGTGTCAGGGAGAAAGGGATGATTGCCTACAGCTCCTTGGCTACAGATTTGAATTCCCTACAGTATGAAGGACTGATATTCAGACAACCAGAGAAAGGAGAGAAGGGGGAGCAAGATAGAAAGGAAATAAGATATAGGGAGATATTGTGTGTCTGTCTGCGTGTCTGATACAGTCCTTTAAACAGGGACTGTTGCTTCTTGTTCCTCTCACCACTGAACCTCATTTCCTGGTGGGGGACACATTCACATTACCGTTCCACAACATTTACATTATGTCATATAATAAAAATGATCCTGTCTGTCCTGGGTCGTGTTCATTAGGACATAACGGAAACCGTTTTAAAACATTTTGCTATAGACAAAAGAATATAAAAGTTTCTTATTGGACATTTCCAGGTAATCCCTCCCTGTTTCAGCTGATTTTCTTGTGTTTGGTGCAAAATGAACACGACCCTGACTTCATTCCTGAGACTAAAGTATGTATTTGCTGAATTTTAAATTCATCCCATCAATGCCTCAATTTCCCAAGGCTTACTTCCTCTACTCTCAAAGACATCATTACTCAGTTCCGTTTTTCATCCTCCCAGTCTACTTATCATGCAAAGGTTGGTAGATGAATATACATTGATGTCAGTAATGGATGGATTTTTGTCCAGATTATTCAACTATTTCAAAGAGGTTATTACTGCACCAGCTCTGTCTCCTGTTTCTTTCTCCCTGCTAAATTAGCTAAATGTATCCTCCTGGCGAAAGCACCTGTCACCTGACGAGGTCTAATGGCTTTAATGGGGAAAGGAGTAAAGCATTCATAACTGTTAAAAGCCTCGCTTTCCCCCTTCAAACAATGTGATTCTCTATATGATTGGCAGCTCTGGCCGATCAGTATCATGCAGTGCTCGCTCTCTCAATTTACCGAAACATCAGAGCTCCACCTAGTGGCTGCTGTGGGAATTACCGTTCATTAAGCTTCACTCAAATGATCACTGATATCTACATAGCTGAAATACAACGTCCTCATCATGGGTGTCCCTACATCTTAGACTTGGAGAACAGTTGATTATGTTCTCTCTCTCTCTTTCTCTCTCTCTCTCTTTCTCTAAAATGACATGCCCATCTCTTGTTCTCTATCCCTCAGATCTTTGACAGCGAGCCCAAAGGGGAGGAGGAAATAGAGGTGTGCTTAGTGGATATCGCCTACGACGAGATCCCAGAGCGCTACTACAAGGAGTCTGAGGTGAGGAGGTCAAAGGTTAGAAGACAAGGGTTAGGAATCCCAAGTCACTGTTTCAGCAGCAGTGGACATCGACAGTCACAATTTGCCATCGTTTTCCAATACTTTTTGGAAGGAGTGGGGGAGTGTGTGTGTGGGTGGGGGGGGGGGGAGTGAACTTTCGGTGCTAGAAACCTGGTCGTTTCACAAAGTCAGAAAAAGTGTAAGAGGGTGATAACAGAATATCTAAGAGAATACAGTATTAGAAAAACTGCACTATCTAGAACCTAAAAGGGTTCTTTGGCTGACCACATAGGAGAACCCTTTGAAGAACCCTTTTTTGGTTCCAAGAACTACTTTGGTTCCAGGTTGAACCCTTCTACCTAGAACCAAAAAGGGTTCTCCTATGGGGACAGCCGAAGAACCCTTTTGGAATCCTTTTTTCTAAGAGTGTATACAAATCCCTATTTCTCTCATATCTCATTTGCTCATTGTACTCTCAGCCCTGAGGGTCAGCTAGCTGCTAGTTTCATCAGAGAGAGACCTCTAGCTGGTCATATCTCTCCTCTCAGCCCTGAGGGTCAGCTAGCTGCTAGTTTCATCAGACAGAGAGACCTCTAGCTGGTCATATCTCCCCTCTCAGCCCTGAGGGTCAGCTAGCTGCTAGTTTCATCAGAGAGAGAGACCTCTGGCTGGTCATATCTCTCCTCTCAGCCCTGAGGGTCAGCTAGCTGCTAGTTTCATCAGAGAGAGAGACCTCTAGCTGGTCATATCTCCTCTCAGCCCTGAGGGTCAGCTAGCTGCTAGTTTCATCAGATAGAGAGACCTCTAGCTGGTCATATCTCTCCTCTCAGCCCTGAGGGTCAGCTAGCTGCTAGTTTCATCAGATAGAGAGACCTCTAGCTGGTCATATCTCTCCTCTCAGTCCTGAGGGTCAGCTAGCTGCTAGTTTCATCAGAGAGAGAGACCTCTAGCTGGTCATATCTCTCCTCTCAGCCCTGAGGGTCAGCTAGCTGCTAGTTTCATCAGAGAGAGAGACCTCTAGCTGGTCATATCTCCCCTCTCAGCCCTGAGGGTCAGCTAGCTGCTAGTTTCATCAGATAGAGAGACCTCTAGCTGGTCATATCTCTCCTCTCAGTCCTGAGGGTCAGCTAGCTGCTAGTTTCATCAGACAGAGAGAGACCTCTAGCTGGTCATATCTCTCCTCTCAGCCCTGAGGGTCAGCTAGCTGCTAGTTTCATCAGATAGAGAGACCTCTAGCTGGTCATATCTCTCCTCTCAGCCCTGAGGGTCAGCTAGCTGCTAGTTTCATCAGATAGAGAGACCTCTAGCTGGTCATATCTCTCCTCTCAGCCCTGAGGGTCAGCTAGCTGCTAGTTTCATCAGATAGAGAGACCTCTAGCTGGTCATATCTCTCCTCTCAGCCCTGAGGGTCAGCTAGCTGCTAGTTTCATCAGATAGAGAGACCTCTAGCTGGTCATATCTCCCCTCTCAGCCCTGAGGGTCAGCTAGCTGCTAGTTTCATCAGAGAGAGAGACCTCTAGCTGGTCATATCTCTCCTCTCAGCCCTGAGGGTCAGCTAGCTGCTAGTTTCATCAGCGAGAGAGACCTCTAGCTGGTCATATCTCCCCTCTCAGCCCTGAGGGTCAGCTAGCTGCTAGTTTCATCAGAGAGAGAGACCTCTAGCTGGTCATATCTCCCCTCTCAGCCCTGAGGGTCAGCTAGCTGCTAGTTTCATCAGATAGAGAGACCTCTAGCTGGTCATATCTCTCCTCTCAGTCCTGAGGGTCAGCTAGCTGCTAGTTTCATCAGAGAGAGAGAGAGACCTCTAGCTGGTCATATCTCTCCTCTCAGCCCTGAGGGTCAGCTAGCTGCTAGTTTCAGCAGAGAGAGAGACCTCTAGCTGGTCATATCTCTCCTCTCAGCCCTGAGGGTCAGCTAGCTGCTAGTTTCATCAGAGAGAGAGACCTCTAGCTGGTCATATCTCTCCTCTCAGCCCTGAGGGTCAGCTAGCTGCTAGTTTCATCAGATAGAGAGACCTCTAGCTAGCTGGTCATATCTCCCCTCTCAGCCCTGAGAGTCAGCTAGCTGCTAGTTTCATCAGATAGAGAGACCTTTAGCTGGTCATATCTCTCCTCTCAGTCCTGAGGGTCAGCTAGCTGCTAGTTTCATCAGAGAGAGAGACCTCTAGCTGGTCATATCTCTCCTCTCAGCCCTGAGGGTCAGCTAGCTGCTAGTTTCATCAGATAGAGAGACCTCTAGCTGGTCATATCTCCCGTCTCAGCCCTGAGGGTCAGCTAGCTGCTAGTTTCATCAGATAGAGAGACCTCTAGCTGGTCATATCTCTCCTCTCAGCCCTGAGGGTCAGCTAGCTGCTAGTTTCATCAGAGAGAGAGACCTCTAGCTGGTCATATCTCTCCTCTCAGCCCTGAGGGTCAGCTAGCTGCTAGTTTCATCAGAGAGAGAGAGACCTCTAGCTGGTCATATCTCTCCTCTCAGCCCTGAGGGTCAGCTAGCTGCTAGTTTCATCAGAGAGAGAGACCTCTAGCTGGTCATATCTCTCCTCTCAGCCCTGAGGGTCAGCTAGCTGCTAGTTTCATCAGAGAGAGAGAGACCTCTAGCTGGTCATATCTCTCCTCTCAGCCCTGAGGGTCAGCTAGCTGCTAGTTTCATCAGAGAGAGAGACCTCTAGCTGGTCATATCTCTCCTCTCAGCCCTGAGGGTCAGCTAGCTGCTAGTTTCATCAGATAGAGAGACCTCTAGCTGGTCATATCTCTCTTCTCAGCCCTGAGGGTCAGCTAGCTGCTAGTTTCATCAGAGAGAGAGACCTCTAGCTGGTCATATCTCTCCTCTCAGCCCTGAGGGTCAGCTAGCTGCTAGTTTCATCAGATAGAGAGACCTCTAGCTGGTCATATCTCTCCTCTCAGCCCTGAGGGTCAGCTAGCTGCTAGTTTCATCAGATAGAGAGACCTCTAGCTGGTCATATCTCCCCTCTCAGCCCTGAGGGTCAGCTACCTGCTAGTTTCATCAGATAGAGAGACCTCTAGCTGGTCATATCTCTCCTCTCAATCCTGAGTGTCAGCTAGCTGCTAGTTTCATCAGAGAGAGAGACCTCTAGCTGGTCATATCTCTCCTCTCAGCCCTGAGGGTCAGCTAGCTGCTAGTTTCATCAGAGAGAGACCTCTAGCTGGTCATATCTCTCCTCTCAGCCCTGAGGGTCAGCTAGCTGCTAGTTTCATCAGATAGAGAGACCTCTAGCTGGTCATATCTCCCCTCTCAGCCCTGAGAGTCAGCTAGCTGCTAGTTTCATCAGATAGAGAGACCTCTAGCTGGTCATATCTCTCCTCTCAGTCCTGAGGGTCAGCTAGCTGCTAGTTTCATCAGAGAGAGAGACCTCTAGCTGGTCATATCTCCTCTCAGCCCTGAGGGTCAGCTAGCTGCTAGTTTCATCAGATAGAGAGACCTCTAGCTGGTCATATCTCTCCTCTCAGCCCTGAGGGTCAGCTAGCTGCTAGTTTCATCAGATAGAGACCTCTAGCTGGTCATATCTCTCCTCTCAGCCCTGAGGGTCAGCTAGCTGCTAGTTTCATCAGATAGAGAGACCTCTAGCTGGTCATATCTCTCCTCTCAGTCCTGAGGGTCAGCTAGCTGCTAGTTTCATCAGAGAGAGAGACCTCTAGCTGGTCATATCTCTCCTCTCAGCCCTGAGGGTCAGCTAGCTGCTAGTTTCATCAGAGAGAGAGACCTCTAGCTGGTCATATCTCTCCTCTCAGTCCTGAGGGTCAGCTAGCTGCTAGTTTCATCAGAGAGAGAGACCTCTAGCTGGTCATATCTCTCCTCTCAGCCCTGAGGGTCAGCTAGCTGCTAGTTTCATCAGATAGAGAGACCTCTAGCTGGTCATATCTCCCCTCTCAGCCCTGAGGGTCAGCTAGCTGCTAGTTTCATCAGATAGAGAGACCTCTAGCTGGTCATATCTCTCCTCTCAGCCCTGAGGGTCAGCTAGCTGCTAGTTTCATCAGATAGAGAGACCTCTAGCTGGTCATATCTCTCCTCTCAGCCCTGAGGGTCAGCTAGCTGCTAGTTTCATCAGATAGAGAGACCTCTAGCTGGTCATGGCTGCCATTTACCATGTTCACTGCTGTATCCCTGCTCTCCGTCACGTTCCATTCTTCGCTCTTCACAAGCCCCAGGGAGGGTTGATGTAGGGGTGGATGGAGAGAAGGGGGTGGAGGGATGGAGGAATACATGGTGTTATCTTCCTCAAACAGCCTCTTACAGCTTCTCACTCCTCTGATCACCAACTGGCTCTCTGCCTCTCCATACGTGTGTGTGTGTGTGTGTGTGTGTGTGTGTGTGTGTGTGTGTGTGTGTGTGTGTGTGTGTGTGTGTGTGTGTGTGTGTGTGGTGGAGGGGGGGGGGGGGTGTTTATACCATGTCTGTTATTAGAGTCAGGGGGACAGCAATGGATCTGTCTTTTATGTTTGACCAGAGAATGGGAATTGATGCCCTAGCCACCACATGCTTTTTCCTGGAATACAATATAATGTCAACCAGCCTATTTAAGTATATTTGATTTGATCTGAGCCATTTTTAGATCCCTGATACCTGCTGTGTTCAGGAGAGCATGGACTTAGTCTCATATGTTGCCAACTGCAGTAACGTTTCACCTGGCATTGTTCAAATGTACATACAAAGAGATGATTTTGACAGATGGTCATACTATTACATTAAACTAGGGCTCCAAATTCTCAGATTTTCCAGAAATCCTGTTTGGAATAATCCTGGAATCAGGAGGGAATAAACAAATAAATTGTAATATTCCAACCAGGAATTACAGAAACCTGGGAATTTTGGGAAAGTTGCTGGAATTTTGCAACCCTAATTCAGACCTATTTCACATTATACCAGAACAATGATATACAGTTGAAGTCGGAAGGTTACATACACCTTAGCCAAATACATTTAAACTCAGTTTTTCACAATTGCTGACATTCAATCCTAGTAAAAATTCCCTGTCTTAGGTCAGTTAGGATCATCACTTTATTTTAAGAATGTGAAATGTCAGAATTATAGTAGAGAGAATTATTTAATTCAGCTTTTATTGCTTTCATCACATTCCCAGTGGGTCAGAAGTTTACATACACTCAATTAGTATTTGGTAGCATTGCCATTAAATTGTTTAACTTGGGTCAAACGTTTCAGGTAGCCTTCCACAAGCTTCCCACAATATGTTAGGTGAATTTTGGCCCATTCCTCCTGACAGAGCTGGTGTAACTGAGTCAGGTTTGTAGGCCTCCTTGCTCACACACGCTTTTTCAGTTCTGCTCACAAATTTTCTATAGGATTGAGGTCAGGGCTTTGTGATGGCCACTCCAATGCCTTGACTTTGTTGTCCTTAAGCCATTTTGCCACAACTTTGGAAGTATGCTTGGGGTCATTGTCCATTTGGAAGACCTATTTGCGACCAAGCTTTAACTTCCTGACTGATGTCTTGAGATGTTGCTTCAATATATCCACATAATTTTCCATCCTCATGATGCCATCTATTTTGTGAAGTGCACCAGTCCCTCCTGCAGCAAAGCACCCCCACAACATGATGCTGCCACCCCCGTGCTTCACGGTTGGGATGGTGTTCTTTGGCTTGCAAGCCTCCCTTTTTCCTCCAAACAGCCAAACAGTTATATTTCTGTTTCATCAGACCAGAGGACATTTCTCCAAAAAGTACATTCTTTGTCCGCATGTGCAGTTGCAAACCGTAGTCTGGCTTTTTTTATGGTGGTTTTGGAGCAGTGGCTTCTTCCTTGCTGAGCGGACTTTCAGGTTATGTCGATATAGGACTCGTTTTACTGTGGATATAGATATTTTTGTTCCTGTTTCCTCCAGCATCTTCACAAGGTCCTTTGCTGTTGTTCTGGGATTGATTTGTACTTTTGGCACCAAAGTATGTTCATCTCTAAGAGACAGAATGCGTCTCCTTCCTGAGCGGTATGACGGCTGCATGCTCCCATGGTGTTTATACTTGTGTACTATTGTTTGTACAGATGAACGTGATATATTCAGCCGTTTGGAAATTGCTCCCAAGGATGAACCAGACTTGTGGAGGTCAACAATTGTTTTCTGAGGACTTGGCTGATTTCTTTTGATTTTCCCATGATGTCAAGCAAAGAGGCACTGAGTTTGAAGGTAGGCCTTGAAATACATCCACAGGTACACCTCCAATTTACTCAAATGATGTCAATTAGCCTATCAGAAGCTTCTAAAGCCATGACATCATTTTCTGGAATTTTCCAAGCTGTTTAAAGGCACAGTCATCTTAGTATATGTAAACTTCTGACCCACTGGAATTGTGATAGAGTGAATTATAAGTGAAATAATCTGTCTGTAAACAATTGTTGGAAAAATTACGTGTCAAGCACAAAGTCGATGTTTATTTATTTATTTTATTTTTATTTTACCGTTATTTTACCAGGTAAGTTAACTGAGAACACATTCTCATTTACAGCAACAACCTGGGGAATAGTTACAGGGGAGAGGAGGGGGATGAATGAGCCAATTGTAAGCTGGGGATGATTAGGTGGCCATGATGGTATGAGGGCCAGATTGGGAATTTAGCCAGGACACCAGGGTTAACACCCCTTCTGTTACGATAAGTGCAATGGGATCTTTAGTGACCTCATAGAGTCAGGACACCCGTTTAACGTCCCATCTGAAAGACGGCACCCTACACAGGGCGGGGCATTGGGATATTTTTTAGACCAGAGGAAGGAGTCCCTCCTACTGGCCCTCCAATGTCCTAACCGACTTGCCAAAACTATAGTTTGTTAACAAGAAATTTGTGGAGTGGTTAAAAAACTTGTTTTTATGACTCCAACCTAAGTGTATGTAAACTTCCAACTTCAACTGTATAACTTGGTAATGTGCTCAAAGCACAGAGGTTTTCCTGCCAACATAAAAAAAATACTCTAGGTTCTAGGCCATAACTAGTTTGTGGCTAGGCCGTATGCAGCTACTGACGAAATTGACGCATAAATCGTCAACATCTAAATTTGTTAGTCGTTTCGGGGAGAATTGTAGCATTTCCACTAACCCTAAACCTAACCGTTGTCCTAACCTTAACCTAATGCTCCTAACCTGCTAGGTTAATTATCCTGTCCTGCTGTGTAAATTATCCTAACCTGCTAGGTTATTATCCTACCCTGCTCCGTATGTTCTCCTAACCTGCTAGGTTAATTATTGTATCCTGCTGCGTAAGTTCTCCTAACCTGCTAGGTTAATTATCGTATCCTGCTGCGTATGTTCTCCTAACCTGCTAGGTTAATTATCCTATCTTGCTGCGTAAGTTCTCCTAACCTGCGAGGTTAATTGTCCTATCCTGCTCCGTAAATTCTCCTAACCTGCTAGGTTCATTATCGTATCCTGCTGCGTAAGTTCTCCTAACCTGCTAGGTTAATTATCCTATCCTGCTGCGTAAGTTCTCCTAACCTGCTAGGTTAATTGTCCTATCCTGCTGCGTAAGTTCTCCTAACCTGCTAGGTTAATTGTCCTATCCTGCTGCGTAAGTTCTCCTAACCTGCTACATAAAGTCAATTCTGTATACCATCTAGTCCTTACTCCATAACAAGGGCCCAGAGTTCTCTCCTGGTAAGGTCACATGATCATGAAACACCCCCCACACACCTTTGACCCAACCTAACCTAACTTTATCACGCGTCTCATCTGCAATCACGTAAAATGCCTTCAAGTTTCTCCTCCTGTGCACAGCGTGTGTGTGTGTGTGTGTGTGTGTGTGTGTGTGTGTGTGTGTGTGTGTGTGTGTGTGTGTGTGTGTGTGTGTGTGTACGTGTGTGTGTACGTGTGTGTGTACGTGTGTGTGTACGTGTGTGTGTGTGTGTGAGACGCATCCCTTCTCACCATCCCAACACTGAGACACCTGACCTTGCTAATGAACATTACAGTATAATGAGCCCCCAGGGAAGTGTGATTAATTCATGCGTAATGGGTACTGTTTGTAACGAGAACCCCCCCCCCCCCCCCCCCCCAGCGGGCTGCTCCAGGCTGAGCTCTCCATGAGACTTGTACCCACCTGGTACCTACCATCCATTCTGCTGGGCTGCTGGACAAAGAAAAAACATCGTTCATTCATACTTGTCAGGATGTTTACTGCAAAACTCATTGGGTCGGAATTGAATTGCATTCCTGTATAGAGACATAACAATGAGGTGACACAGTGGCACTAAGCTCATGAGGTATGTGAAAGATATATTCTTCAGTGTCACCATGTCAAAAGAAGTCCAACGTTGGATGTACCAATCCCGGACTGTAGCTTTAATACTGTCCATACTGTGTTTCCATGGTTCCCTGTAGGACTTGCGGTACTTTAAATCAGAGAAGACAGACCGGGGTGTTCTACAGGAGGGCTGGATCGACAACCAGGAACCCATCATGTGCTCCTACAAACTGGTGACAGTCAAGTTCGAGGTGTGGGGTCTTCAGACACGGGTGGAGCAGTTTGTACACAAGGTCAGTCCAGTTATGTCCACCCACCATTTCTGTATCCACACACACACACACACACACACACACACACACACACACACACACACACACACACACACACACACACACACACACACACACACACACACACACACACACAGACAGGGACACACAGGCAAAAACACACTGGCGTTCTTCACTTCTTGCCCTCTCCCAATATAACTTGGTCAGCCATCCATTTCCTCTCCCTTCAATTCAATTTAGCCCCCTCCACCCCTACCTATACCCCTGTTCCCCCTCTGAGTTGTCCCTCTCCTTGCCTGAGGGTCTCTTTCCCTGACATCACACACACAGCATTACTTATACAGGGACACACATGGCTAACATTAACTGGTGGAGGAGTGGAAGAAAGACAGAGAACAACTCTTAAAGTTCATCCTCTCTGACTCACCTGTCCTCTCACTAAGTCTTCTAACTTCCTTTCCTCTCTGACTCACCTGTCCTCTCACTAAGTCTTCTAACTTCCTTTCCTCTCTGACTCACCTGTCCTCTCACTGTCTTCTAACTTCCTTTCCTCTCTGACTCACCTGTCCTCTCACTAAGTCTTCTAACTTCCTTTCCTCTCTGACTCACCTGTCCTCTCACTAAGTCTTCTAACTTCCTTTCCTCTCTGACTCACCTGTCCTCTCACTAAGTCTTCTAACTTCCTTTCCTCTCTGACTCACCTGTCCTCTCACTGTCTTCTAACTTCCTTTCCTCTCTGACTCACCTGTCCTCTCACTAAGTCTTCTAACTTCCTTTCCTCTCTGACTCACCTGTCCTCTCACTAAGTCTTCTAACTTCCTTTCCTCTCTGACTCACCTGTCCTCTCACTAAGTCTTCTAACTTCCTTTCCTCTCTGACTCACCTGTCCTCTCACTGTCTTCTAACTTCCTTTCCTCTCTGACTCACTTGTCCTCTCACTGTCTTCTAACTTCCTTTCCTCTCTGACTCACCTGTCCTCTCACTGTCTTCTAACTTCCTTTCCTCTCTGACACACCTGTCCTCTCACTGTCTTCTAACTTCCTTTCCTCTCTGACTCACCTGTCCTCTCACTAAGTCTTCTAACTTCCTTTCCTCTCTGACACACCTGTCCTCTCACTAAGTCTTCTAACTTCCTTTCCTCTCTGACACACCTGTCCTCTCACTAAGTCTTCTAACTTTCTTTCCTCTCTGACTCACCTGTCCTCTCGCTAAGTCTTCTAACTTCCTTTCCTCTCTGACTCACCTGTCCTCTCGCTAAGTCTTCTAACTTCCTTTCCTCTCTGACTCACCTGTCCTCTCACTAATTCTTCTAACTTCCTTTCCTCTCTGACTCACCTGTCCTCTCACTAATTCTTCTAACTTCCTTTCCTCTCTGACTCACCTGTCCTCTCACTAATTCTTCTAACTTCCTTTCCTCTCTGACTCACCTGTCCTCTCGCTAAGTCTTCTAACTTCCTTTCCTCTCTGACTCACCTGTCCTCTCGCTAAGTCTTCTAACTTCCTTTCCTCTCTGACTCACCTGTCCTCTCACTAAGTCTTCTAACTTCCTTTCCTCTCTGACTCACCTGTCCTCTCACTAAGTCTTCTAACTTCCTTTCCTCTCTGACTCACCTGTCCTCTCGCTAAGTCTTCTAACTTCCTTTCCTCTCTGACTCACCTGTCCTCTCACTAATTCTTCTAACTTCCTTTCCTCTCTGACTCACCTGTCCTCTCACTAAGTCTTCTAACTTTCTTTCCTCTCTGACTCACCTGTCCTCTCACTAATTCTTCTAACTTCCTTTCCTCTCTGACTCACCTGTCCTCTCACTAATTCTTCTAACTTCCTTTCCTCTCTGACTCACCTGTCCTCTCACTAATTCTTCTAACTTCCTTTCCTCTCTGACTCACCTGTCCTCTCACTAATTCTTCTAACTTCCTTTCCTCTCTGACTCACCTGTCCTCTCACTAATTCTTCTAACTTCCTTTCCTGTCCACCCTTCTTTCTTTCTCGCTCTCTCTTTCTCTCTCCCTCACTTTTCTCTCTCTCGCCCTCTTTCTTTCTTTCTTTCTCACTCTCCCTCTTTACCTTCCTTCTCCTTGTCTCTCCTTCCTCAGGTTATCCGTGATGTCCTGCTCCTAGGACACAGACAAGCCTTTGCCTGGGTGGATGAGTGGATTGGTGAGGTTGCGTTGCGTCTTGTCTCTGTCCCAGTTACTTGACATGTACGCTCAGATGTGAGCTAGCTTGTTTATACTGTGTGTTTATATATATTATTATTATTATTACATTTTTTTATATATATTTCATAGTATTTGTATTTTATTGAGTAAGGAGATGGAGAGGGAGGGAGATGCAGACTAGTGCTGGGGCCAGGATTCTTACCCACGCTGACGGGTGACGTGTATGTGCTGCAGCGGCCTAGTTACCTGCTAGACCAGCCTCTGGCCCATAGCTACTATCTTCTTCTATGTGACCATGATCTTCACTCTGCCTAATGTAGGACCTAGGCCACGGCACCAAGCACTGCTACTATCTACTATCTGTATATTTGACTTTGTGCTCATTTGTCTGTTTCCTGAAAGCGATCTCAAAATATCAGTAACTCATCTATACAAGCATTGATTTGTGTTAATAACCATTATTTTGTATGATGTTTTTAGTCTGAGAATTTCTTGTCTAAGCATGTCTTCACTGTTTCAGTGATTTGCTTCACTGTTTCAACATGAGCAAAAGGCTTATAAAATGGATCTGTGTGGCCAGGATGGTCAAACACAAGGTGCACTGCAACAAGACTTGAGTTCAATACTACAGTGTTTAAAATACCTTAAGCGTTTGCTTAAGCCTGCCTGGAGGGCCAGGTGGGCGGGGTTTGTATTTCCAATACTTTTTTATTGGTTCCAATGCTCAATCAACCCCAGCTTCACTATTTCAAATCATTTCTAACGGTATTGGAATGCAGATCTGACTGAAACTACACTTCTCACCCTGTTGTTACATTTGTTAGCGGCCTTTTTTTAGGAAAAAAGACAATTGATAGGCCAGACCACTCTTTCGTGCATTTTGAATTATGTACTTAACTTTGTAAGTGTTTTTGAAAAGCTGATGCATTAGGATTGTTATGGAAAAGGAACATAAATATTCTTAATAATAACAATAATGATTCAATGTATTTATAAATGTTATTTTTAATCCCAGACCCCAGTCTCCGCAGGAGGCCTTTTGCGTTTTGGTAGGCCGTCATTGTAAATAATAATTTGTTCTAAACTGGCTTGCCTTGTTAAATAAAGATTCAATTTTTTTTAAATGATAAAGCCCATTTCTCACAACCAATACGCTTTCTCGCTGACCTTCATCAGAGAAGCTCCCACTTGAGATGTATCCACTGCAAGAGAATTATTCAGAGAGTCTGCACACAGGTACAGAGAGCACTTGACTCAGTACTGTATGGGTCATAGGATGAGAGAAGGTGAGAGCATGCCGAGTGTCAGTAGCTATTTCATTTGGGACTTACAGAGCCTGGCTTTAAAGATAGAGGAACATTTAAGACCACACGAGCCTGCTCTTTATCCCTATTCACATACAACATAAACCAGTATACAGTACATAATTAGCACAGTAGATACACTATAGCCTTAGTTCAATCTAGATTGCATTGTTCCGCTTCCTCCAAGAGCTGTGGGAGATTCAGTGAAAGTGGCTGTATCACTGGAGGCCACTGAGGGGAGGACGGCTCATAATAATGGCTGGAACGGAGTGAATGGAATGGCATCAAACACATTTGATACAATACCACCAATTCTACTCCAGTCATTACCACGAGCCTGTCCTCCCCAATTATGGTGGCACCAACCTCCTGTGGGCTGTATATCATCTGGGTCATATTAATTTAGCACCAAACGGAAGAAAATCAACTGATTCAGAGGGACTACCTGTGCAATAAGAAAAACAAGTTTTTATTTTCTGTTGCAAAACGTTTTCAAACGTTGTGTGCCCTAAATGAACATGGCCCTGCTGTACAGCAGTGGTCCTTCCCTCCATCCTTGCATTGTGGTCTTCCACAGCCTACATTACTAAGGCTTGTCTAATAATATTCCTGAAAGCGTGTATCTTATGCCATAAACCACCACTATATCGAACCACCCTGTGTCCACCCACTAATGCACTGCTCCACTTCACATTAAAGGCCCAGTGCAGTCAAAAATTTGATTTTCTGTGTTTTATATTTTACACACTACACACTACACTACAAAAAAAAATCCAAAAAGGAAACATGTTTTCGTCAGTTGTCCCCATAGGAGAACACTTTTTGCTTCCAGGTACAACCTGTTTTGGTTCTAGATAGAACCCTTTTTGTTTACATGTAAAACCCTCTGTAGAAAGGCTTCTACTTGGAACCAAAAGAGTTTTACCTGCAACCAAAAAGTGTTCATCAAAGGGTTCTCCTATGCGGACAGCCGAAGAACCCTGTCAGGTTTTAGATAGCAACTTTTTTTCTAAGAGTGTATGAGGTTGGAATAATACTGTTAAATTGTGAACATTATGATAATTCCCTTTTAGTGTAAGAGCTATCTAAAATGTCAGCCTGTTTTGATGGGATGGAGTTTTGGCCTGCCTGGTTACATCACCAGGTGGTAAATTAGTTCATAGACTGATAAGAAAGAGAGTTCCAAACCTCTCTGCCAATACAGCTAGTTTTCAGTTCTCCCAACTCAGACCAATCCCAGACAGTCCTAGAAAAATTCTTGCTTGAGAAATTGTTCTTTGCTAAAATACATTTTTTGTTTCTATTTTACCATTTTAATTTAAATCAATCACAGTAAGGTACTTAATTGTTACCCCAAAATTATTTGATATTGAGATAAAAATGGCTGCATTGGACCTTAACATATATCCAAACCTGCCCATGACTTACTCTATATCACCAAGGGGCTGGTTTCCCAGAGCCAGGTGAAGTTTGACTTAAATCATTCTCAATTGAAAGTGCATTTTATTCCAGGACTGTACTTAATTCACTATATAAACTGGCTCTCAGGGGAAGGAAACAGTTTAGGGAACAGAAAAACCTTGTTTGAACGGGTTTATAACTTTATCATGCTGGTCAGAAAATTGGAGCAGAACAAAAAAAATCTGGTTCTGTTCGGAAACAAAACAACTGTTTGTTGGTTTTTACTCTCATTGCACAGTCACTTCCCTGTAACACGGCTCTGGAAGGGAAAGGCAGCACGGTAACATGGTAAAATGTAGAATCAGACAATACTGGGCAGTTTCACCTGAATTTAATGTTGTAACTTTGACCATGTTATCACTGCTTTTTGGCCCATCAAGCGTTTGTCACTAATGGTTAACTACCCGCAGACTACGCCAACTTCCCCAGCTCTTTATGGTTGTGACCACCTGACCTCTTGCCGACCCTTCCCACAAGACCTTGCTCCTCCTGCACCAAGTGCCCTAGCTAGCTAACAGGTGGTGCGGTGGTGGTCTGGAACGTCTCCACAGATATAACTTGGGATGATGTGCAGGAATACGAGAAACACATGCTTGAGAAACCCAACATTAGAGTTGGCCATGTCCAACAACCACAGCATACCACAGCATAAACTCACCTGCCACCCACCGCCATCACTGGATGTGGTAGAGAGCCTTGAGACAGCCAGCCGTATGTCTTCACTCTTCCTTCACTGTTTCTCTGTCTGCTGGTGACTCATCTCCCTCTTCCTCTCTGACTCATTTCATGTCATCCATTCAGACACACTCAAACGTTCATGCATTGTCATGGACTGCATCAAACTTTATGCTTTGTTTGTCCTACCGGAACAGCACAGAACATGTGCACGGACCCACACACACATACACATGCACACAAGTACACGCACGCACACACACACACACACACACACACACACACACACACACACACACACACACAAGTCACTATTAGCATTTCACTGTTAGTCTGCACATGTTGTTTACAAAGCATGTGACAAATTTGATTTGATTTGACACACTCACACACGTACACAGATACACACAAGCACAGACACACACAGACACTTGTGAGCAAGGATGATGACTGTGTCTCCTTTGGAACACACACAACTGATTATGAATTCAGATTTGTGTTCAGAGCAGGGAACATCTTTTCATGTATTGCTTGTATTCATCTCCAAGAGCCTTTGAAATGTAAGCTCTTTTAAATCCAACAGGTGAAGTCAGATACGTATTTACTGTATAATGTAATTGTGTTATTACACTACAATGCTAAGACATACAGTTAAGACATACAGTAGATGTCATGGAGTTATAATACATCCCTCTCTCTCCCCTCCTGAAGAAATGACCATGGACGAGGTGAGAGAGTACGAGCGGGCCACCCAGGAGGCCACCAACCGTAAGATCGGCCCCTTCCCCCCATCCATCTCCATCACCGAGACCCCCCTGGCCTCGGTGGCCCGCAACGGGCCCTCCAGCGCCCCCTCCACCCCCCTCTCCACGGAGCCTCCAGAGTACCTCTCCGTGCCCAAGGACCGGCCCAGGAAGAAGTCGGCCCCCGAGACCTTGACCCTCCCCGACCCCAATCGCAGGGACTCAGGCTTCAGGCTGGCTAGCATCTTCTCCTGGGGCTCAACCCCTAGCCCCCAGCCTGAATGAGAGGGGGACCCATAGGTGTGGTATACACCTATCTACATTCAGGGGGTGGCTATGTACATCCATTTTGTCCCCTAGACAACTTATGTAAAAGGGAGTGTTGTTCACAGACCTCCTGTAACTTGGTGGTGTGGTAAACGCCTCTCCACAGACAGTTGCTGGTATCACCCTGAAGCCAACCACTGTCACCAACTAACTGTGTCTTGGTCTGCTTTTGCAGAGAGATAGTCAGAGAAAGCTCATGTGGAGGTCAATTATAGTCTGATTTAATTTAGTTCACATTCCTCGGAATACTTTGTGCTTCTCTTCAGCGTCTCAGTCCTCTTTCATCTCAGTTGATACCGTATCTCAGGGTTTGTTACCTAGATACACAGAGATCTGATAAATAGACTCTTCAGTCAGCACACTCAATCTTTCTGCATATGGATATAAATGTGTGGGATGATCAAACTCATTTCCTCCTTCTTTCTCCTTGCAGTCAAGCCCTCTTATTGGTTGGCAATTGACGCCATGTAATTTCAGATGGAATTTTGTGTTGGTTGTTATTCATGGTTTGTTGTAGGTCGCTGTGAACAGTTAGAGTAAAACGGTGGATTTCAGGAGAGTGTTATTTTATCCTGTGTTTTGTTTTGTAAATATGTATATTAAAGAGTCATCTATTGTAAAAATGCTGAATTCATTGATGTCTTTCAGTGCTATGGAATTGCTGTAATCTGTGTATTGGAGAGAGAAAAGAGGTCTGTGTAGAGCTCTAAAGTGGAGGCGTTCTCTTTCTAAATCTGAATTCTGTTGCTATAGTTTTGTTGGCCATGGTGTCCTTTAAAAGACATATATAAAAATGCATGGTTTGAATATCCAGCCTCTGCTTTTCTTTTAAACTGGGGAGAAAATGTACCTTTGAAATGGCTGTCTTCTATACGGTCTGGTGCTTTTCCTTTGTTTGTTACAGACTACGACAGGACAAAACATGTCTGATCAATGTTGTGATTTGGCTTGTAGGGATGATTTAAGTCATGAATTTGCAATCATGTTGTTGTGTTTTATATCAAATCAATAAATTAAATATTGCTCAAACATCTGGTGTCATTCATATAAACGAAATGACAATAAATGGGTGAATTGTGATATCTGTAGTTAATCCGTGTTTTGTTGAGTTTATTAAACTGAAATGACAGATGGGTTAGGTTAGTAGGGTCTGGCCTATTAGTCTGCAACTTGTCACTTGCAGTCACTTGATGCTTATTGTACGTTGGGATAGGGTCCTTGCTATAGCTTTTTTACAACCAAACCTACATTGTTTATGTAAATAGCATGTTGTGGAAGGGTCCAGACACTTTTTTGTGTGATTTCACTTGATTTTGAGAAACTTACCCCCAACCAATTTCCTCATCCTCGTTGTGCAGTATGGGGGCTCTGAAAACAACATGAACAAAGGCGCCAAAAACACTTTTAGAAACGCAAAAGCTCTAAGTATAGTGATGCAAGTCTTCGCATGCTGTACACATTAAATTGTGTTATTTCTAACTTCCGCAACGTTATATTCCATTTTGTTGAGACTCGAGTGATACCTCTCCATCCGTTCTACATGTAACTGTCAAAATAAAAGAAACGCGATTAAATGAGGAATACAAAGTATATTGAAAGCAGGTGCTACCACACAGGAAGTTCCAGACACTTGTAGAATCTATGCCAAGGCGCAGCTGTTCTGGCGACTCGTGATGGCCCAAAGCCCTATTAAGACACTTTATGTTGGTGTTTCTTTTATTTCATCAGTTACCTGTAGCAGCAGGCTACACAGAGAATGGAACAGCTGGATTGGGGAAGCAGCTCGAGTCGCAATAAATGGAATATAAAGTCCGGAATGACACAATTTCATGCTATACTGACAGCGTTTATGTTTCTAAAAGGATGTATTTGGGTGTTTTTCGAGCATTTGTAAATGTTTTTTCAGTGCCACCGTACTGCAAAACAAGGATGGGTGGTATGAGAGCTTCAAGTTCCTTGGCGTCCACATCACCAACAAACTAACATGGTCCAAGCACTCCAAGACAGTCGTGAAAGGGCACGACAAAACCTATTCCCCCTCAGGAGACTGAAAAGATTTGCCATGGGTCCTCAGATCCTCAAAAGGTTCTACAGCTGCACCATCGAGAGCATCCTGACTGGTTGCATCACTGCCTGGTATGGCAACTGCTCGGCCTCCGACCGCAAGGCACTACAGAAGGTAGTGCGAACGGCCCAGTACATCACCGGGGCCAAGCGTCCTGCCATCCAGGACCTCTATACCAGGCGGTGTCAGAGGAAGGCCCTAAAAATTGTCAAAGACTCCAGCCATGTAAGTCATAGACTGTTCTCTCTGCTACCGCACGGCAATCGGTACTGGAGTGCCAAGTCTAGGTCCAAGAGGCTTCTAAACAGCTTCTACCCCCAAGCCATAAGACTCCTGAACATCATATCAAATACTATCCAGACTATTTGCATTGCCCCCCCCCCCTCTTTTACACCGCTGCTACTCTCTGTTGTTATCATCTATAGATAGTCACTTTAATAACTCTACCTACATGTACATATTACCTCAACTAACCGATGCCCCTGCAAATTGACTCTGTGCCGGTACCCCCCTGTATATAGTCTCGCTATTGTTATTTTACTGCTGCTCTTTAATTACTTGTTACTTTTATTTCTTAGTCTTATCCATATATTTTTTAACTGCGTTGTTGGTTAGGAGCTCGTAAGTAAGCATTTCACTGTAAGGTCTACACCTGTTGTATTCGGCATGTGACTAATAAAATTTGATTTGATTTGATGAAGTGTTAATGTCAAATGTACAGTGAAATGCCTTTCTTGCCAGGTCTAAACCCAACAATGCAGTAATCAACAAGAATGTAATACAAAAAATAACAAGGTAGAACAAAAACACAAGAAATAAAAATAAGAGAACAAGAAAGTAAGTAAGAATATTATATACAGGGTCAGTTCCAGTACCATATTTACAATGTGCAGGGATACTGGAGTGATAGAGGTAGATAAAGTATTGTATTGAAACAGGCAGGAAGCAGAACCATCAACCTTCTAGCCCGAAGTCCAGCATGCTATCGACTGTGCACCAAAAGCATACGAGTGGGAGAGTCGATATCCGCGCATATACAGTTGAAGTCAGAAGTTTACAGACACCTTAGCCAAATACATTTAAACTCAGTTTTTCACAACTCCTGACATTTAATCCTAGTAAAAATTCCCTGTCTTGGGTCAGTTAGGATCACCACTTTATTGTAAGAATGTGAAATGTCAGAATAATAGTAGAGAGAAATATATATTTTAGCTTTTATTTCTTTCATCACATTCCCATTGGGTAAAAATAATACAATAATTCAATTAGTATTTGGTAACATTGCCTTTAAATTGTTTAACTTGGGTCAAACGTTTCATGTAGTCTTCCACAAGCTTCCCACAATAAGTTAGGTGAATTTTGGCCCATTCCTCCTGACAGGGCTGATGTAACTGAGTCAGGTTTCTAGGCCTCCTTGCCCACACATGCTTTTTCAGTTCTACCCACACATTTTCTATAGGATTGAGGTCAGGGCTTTGTGATGGCCACTCCAATACCTTGATTTTGTTATCCTTAAGCCATTTTGCCACAACTTTGGAAGTATGCTTGGGGTCATTGTCCATTTGGAAGACCCATTTGCGACCAAGCTTTAACTTCCTGACTGATGTCTTGAGATGTTGCTTCAATATATCCACAAAATTTTCCATCCTCATGATGCCATCTATTTTGTGAAGTGCACCAGTCCCTCCTGCAGAAAATTACCCCCACAACATGATGCTGCCACCACCGTGCTTCATGGTTGGGATGGTGTTTTTCGACTTGCAAGTCTCCCCCTTTTTCCTCCAAACATAACAATGGTCATTATGGCCAAACAGTTCTATTTTTGTTTCATCAGACCAGAGGACATTTCTCCAAAAAGTACGATCTTTGTCCCCATGTGCAGTTGCAAACCGTAGTCTGGCTTTTTTTATGCCGGTTTTGGAGCAGTGGCTTCTTCCTTGCTGAGCGGCCTTTCAGGTTATGTCGATATAGGACTTGTTTTACTGTGGATATAGATACTTTTGTTCCTGTTTCCTCCAGCATCTTCACAAGGTCCTTTGCTGTTGTTCTGGGGTTGATATACACTTTTGGCACCAAAGTATGTTCATCTCTAGGAGACAGAACGCATCTCCTTCCTGAGCGGTATGACGGCTGCGTGGTCCCATGATGTTTATACTTGCGTACTATTGATTGTACAGATGAACGTGGTACCTTCAGGCATTTGGAAATTGCTCCCAAGGATGAACCAGACTTGTGGAGGTCAACAATTTCTTTTCTGAGGTCTTGGCTGATTTCTTTTGATTTTCCCATGATGTCAAGCAAAGAGGCACTGAGTTTGAAGGTAGGCCTTGAAATACATCCACAGGTACACCTCCAATTGACTCAAATTATGTCAATTAGCCTATCAGAAGCTTCTAAAGCCATGACATAATTTTCTGGAATTTTCCAAGCTGTTTAAAGGCAGTCAACTTGGTGTATATAAACTTCTGACCCACTGGAATTGTTATACAGTGAATTATAAGTGAAATAATCTGTCTGTAAACAATTGTTGGAAAAATGACGTGTGAAGCACAAAGTAAATGTCCTAACCGACTTGCCAAAACTATGGTTTGTTAACAAGAAATTTCTGGAGTGATTGAAAAACGAGTTCTAATGACTCCAACCTAAGTGTATGTAAACTTCCAACTTCAAACCCAGGGTCATTACACAACTCCCGCCTTTCAAAGAGCACAACCTGGTTTTAGCTTGCGACTCAGTGTCTTACAGGAATGTGCTCACTGGCCACTGCCAGTTGTGATACAGCCCAGGATCAAACCAGGGTCTGTAGTGACACCTCTAGCACTGTGATGCAGTGCCTTAGACCACTGAGCCACTCAGGAGCCCACGTATAGGGATAAGGTGACTAGGCATCAGGATATATGGTAAACAGATTAGCAGCAGCGTATATGATGATTCTAGGCTATGTGAGTGGGTGTGTGTGTTTAGAGTGTCAGTGTGCATGAGTGTGTCGGCCCTGTGAGTGTGCATAGAGACAGTGCAAAAATATCAAATGAATGAATCACTGGTTGCGTTAGGTTTCTCAGAAACATTCAATTTACATAAAAAATAGAGATTTGGTTGTAAAAAAAGCTAACTGCTCCCAATGTTAGGGTTTACAGTAGGGACGTCCCAAGGATCCCTGAAAGCACTAACCGTTAGAGTTGAGGCTTTTATTTTGAAACGCTCACTGTAAAGCAACCGGAAGTACACTTTAATTGGAGCTTTGAACAATCGACGTCATCCAGCGGTACCAGCCTACTGCTGCTGTTCCAAAGCAAGCACAAGTCTCAACTTTTCTCAAAGACGATAGATAACAAACCGGGTTGATTAAGGAAAGAGTGCGAGTCAACTGCACTTTTATACTCTCATTAAGGTTAATTGCAAGTGGAGTAATGTCATTTTGTTCCTTCTTCGGTGGTGAGGTCTTTAAAGACCACTTTAAAACTGGTAAGAGGCTCCTCAGCTAGCTAAGATAGCGTTGCAAGTTAGTCAGTTACAGTAGCTACAGTATCTTAGCGAACTTGTAAACATGAGATTAGTCAGTAAAAGTAACTTCTACATCTGCTTTTCCTGCTGTTTGGAGTTTTAGGCTGGGTTTCTGTATAAGCACTTTGTGATATCTGATGTAAAAAGGGTTTTATAAATACATTTGATATGATTTGGGACGTCGTGGCACATAACTATAACGTCTGTGGTATCTTTTACAGTAACGTTAGTCCAACTGTGTCCTAAAATGGACTATGACCTAACTTATGCTTATTAATCAGTAGCTAACTAAAATTAGCATGCTTTTGTAATCACTGATTACACAAGGGCCACGTTCAGTTGCCAAACGTTTTCGAACGTTGCAGATAGAAATACCATGAATAGAGCCGACGTGAGTCCTTATTCTACATGTCAGAGAGACATGTTTGCTCTACATAGCTAACATGTTTCTATCTGAACGTTCCAAAACGTTGCATACTGCTGAACGCGCCCCTGGCTTTTACCAAACCGTCATGGAAGATTGAACCACCAGCCATTTGTTAAACTGTAGCAACTTATTCTACTGTGCCAAGAAAACAAATGTAAACCAAACGTTAGTAGTTGCAGTAACTATAAAGTATAATTGAAAATAGAAAATGTATTATGTATAAGTATACAATGTAGCGCCTATACAAGTATATTCAGATCTTAATGTGGCCACTTATGTCATCATTTCTCCTAAATGTAGGTTTTGACATGTCCTCCTGTAACATCACTCAAAGAGAATGTGTTGAACATGGATCCCTCCCATGTATAGATGACAAACCGGTTTGGTTAAGGAAATAATGCCAGTCAACTGCACTTTTCTCCTCTCATTGAGGATTATTCCTGGTGGATTAATGATGTTTTCACTGGTCAAATCATCCTGTAACTTCACTCAAAGAGAATGTGTTGAACATAGATCCTAGATCTACTTTTGGCTAATCTCACTGTAATCTTCTATCTCCCCAGGGTTATATGTGTGTGCCCAGTGTGGCCACCAGCTGTTCTCCAGCAGATCTAAGTACGAGCATTCCTCCCCCTGGCCTGCCTTCACTGAGACCGTCCTCCAGGACAGTGTGTCCAAGCACGAGGAGAGACCTGGGGCATTCAAGGTGAGATCCTCTCAGTTTGGGCGTGGAGTTACATTGGACCAGAGTTGTGAAGTTTAGCTTAGGTACAGATCTAAGATCAGCTAAGCTTCCTCTTCCCCAATCGTAACCATTAGTGGGGGAAATGCAAAACTAACCCAAGATCATTGTCTATGGCACTGGTCACCAACCGATTGACTGGTCGATCTTCTAGGCATTTGTAGTCGATCACAACATTTCTGTAGAAAAGCCAATGATAAAGGCTTGGGCTCCTTTATTTAATTTTTTTATTCGACTTTGTGCTTTGGGCAGAAGGTGCACTTGATTCAGAAGCCCTGCGTGCCGGGTAGGCAAAGAGTTCCCATTTTAAATGACTTCATTTGTCTGAAGGGACAAACTGCTTACCCGGTGGACCAGGAGAGCTGTGGCTAAATCAAGTGCTCCTACTGTGCTAGCCAATCAGATGGCTCAAATCACCTGGTACAGCTTCCACGACCCCACAGCAAAGTTTGATAGTAGCGTTAGCCGTGACCAGAGAGAAACTGTCAGGGAATACCGCAGAGCTGCTGTTTTTATGGTTGACTTCATGTTGAAGTTTTTATTCAGCACTGTCAACACTGTTTTTATTCAACACTTTTACAAAACATAAACACGCTTCTCCTTCATTCCACTCGCGCTGCAGCTGCAATGCGTTAGTAGCCAAGTGTGTTGCTAGGCCTGCGTTTTTATTATTAGCAGCTCATGTCTATTTTAATATCGATGAATATTTCACTTTCTCTGGTCATAAGAACAGCATGAGTTTGTGCATGAGGCAGAAATAATGCGGTGCGACTCGAATTTCACAATCAGTGGGAGGACAGTGTCCCCTCTGGTCAGTGTCCCCTCTGGTCAGTGTCCCCTCTGGTCAGTGTCCCCTCTGGTCAGTGTCCCCTCTGGTCAGTGTCCCCTCTGGTCAGTGTCCCCTCTGGTCAGTCTCACTGGAGGAAAGTAGAGAGCAGGGACCGTGATAGATGAACGCTCTGATGCAGGTACTATTAATTAGTCCAGTAAAATAAAAAAGCTAATTATTTCAATTAATGCTCAACAATGCCTCGCAACTGATCTATTTTGTTATCAAAGCTTGAGTTTTGAAATATAATATGGTCTGAGAAGAACAATATTGGCAGGCCAAGCATATAGCCAAATATGCTGTGATAATGTATTCGGTCTACTGCACAAAAACGTAATTCCTACAGAACTATTTTTTATAAAGTTAAGTCATATTTTTTTTATAATCTGAGCGGTAAATTTTGGCTTGCTTTTTGACCGAGAAAGTGATCTTGACTCAGAAAAGATGGGTGACAACTTAACCCTCCTCCATAGAGGCGTCCCTCTGTTGACTGTTCATTGCTAAGTAGTTGTCTGCTTGTGGTCAATGCACTGATGAGCCAATGTTCATTTCAACAGGATGTGTGTAGGGTATTGCATTCAATTTCTGCATTTGTAAGCAGTGTTTCATTTTCAACCTGGGAAGGTCCTAACGATCATGTTTGATACGTTGATTGTGCATTGAACAAACATATAAGCGCAACATGTAAAGTGTTGGTTTCATGAGCTGAAATAAAAAATCCCAGACATTTTCCATAGGCATAAAAAGCTTATTTCTGCAATTGGCATGCTGACTGCAGGAATGTTCACCAGAGCTGTTGCCAGATAAATAATGTTAATTTCTCTACCATAAGCCGCCTCCAACGTCATTTTAGAATATTTTGTACGTCCAACCGCCTCACAACCACAGACCAAGTGTATGGTGTTGTGTGGTGGAACGGTTTGCCGATGTCAACGTTGTGAACAGAGTTTTATGAATGAAAACACTTTTTTTCTTGATAAAAATTTGGCACATAGAATTGACTATACTGTTGTATGGAAAGATGGAATCTGATAGTTGTGTGTTTCAGGTCCGATGTGGGAAGTGTGGAAACGGACTGGGTCATGAGTTTGTGGGCGACGGGCCAAAGAAAGGACTCTCACGTTTCTGAATATTCAGCAGCTCACTGAAGTTCGTCCCTAAAGGTACGGGTTCACTTAAACTATGTAGTCACGGAATGTCAAGCCAATTTGATTAGATAATAGTCAAAACATGTCAATGTCTCTGGTTGATACCTAACCAATCTGACTGAGCACACGTTAACCACTGGATAGTTAATGTTACACTTAAAAACGTTGATGAATTAAAATGTTGTCCTGTCTCTCTCCACAGATAAGGTAGATGGACAGTAAGATGAGCAGCAGGGGTATGGAGTCACAGTGGTGGTAGAGCAGTAGGATTGTCTGGAGTCTCTGTGCTTCTGAAGGTGTGGAGGACAGTGGATGAAGTGTCCTGTGATAAAGCCCACTCTGGGACCTCCAGGACACTGATGGTCAATGTCTTCACTGGACAAGGACAGGGCAACTCCGACCAAATAGTCAGCTACATTATGCAATAATACACAATCATAATATAACAATGATACACAATCATAACAATAATACACAATCATAACACAGACAAGTACAAGGAGTTACACAATTACACAAAGATATTCTGTCACTTAATCATTGTTTTATTTTTTATCTTAACATTGTCAGTGAAATGGGGGATCACTATGTAGCCTTCATAGTGTTGAATGTAACTTCAAGATGTCCTAATTTATATATAGTAATGAAAGCAAACAAAAGTGTTTCAATCTACCAATGTATGTTAATCAGTTCTATCAATGATGTTATGAGCATCTTAAAGATTTACAGTGATGTAAATAAAATCTCTATCGTCTTAACGGTCACAATGTGTAATACGCTAAAAAAAAGAGAAATGAAACTGAGCAATAAAGGTATACTTTTATAGAAGATTACATTGTTTATATTTTTATGGGCACAACATTAACAAGTGTGCCATGAAAATAGTTTTTCAGCCATCTTTATGACAAACACATCAGTCATGCCAGTATTTTACTGTACTTACCTCATGAGATTAGCAGACCTGATAATACTCAATCGTTAATATAAATACTTAATCAATACTCAGGTTATAATACTCAATGAGAGCTGTCTAGCTGTGGCACTGCTGAACAGAACTCATGTTGTTTCACATCTTTCACAGTAACAGTTTTTTATTTATTTGATGCATTATACTCCCACCTTGTGGCAGACATGAGCATTACCCAATCAGGACGGGCTTGTCAGTTGGTCTGGCAGTGAATGTGGGCTAGACTCACACATATCCAACCCTCCAAAAATGCTAACCTGATATTTGTGCGTCTAACTTTATCACTTATCATTATTCCTGATTCATTAAGGACTATATGTAATCATGGTAGCATCCACATTCATGTAGAATTGTTTAGAAACATATTACATTCTTATTTACAATAAATATGACACAATACGTTATTTACCATTAATTTCTATTGGGCACAAAATAATCTGAAACGCATCCAAAACAAACAGCAAATGCATCCAACAAGTTAGTCACAAGCTTGATGTAATCATTACTAACCTGAATGAGGGAGACTCATATCTCCCTCATTAACTTTAAGCATCAGCTGTCAGAGCAGCTTACAGATCACTGCACCTGTACATAGCCCATCCACCTACCTCATCCCCATATTGTTATTTTGTGTTGTTGTTGCTCCTTTGCACCCCAGTATCTCTACTTGCACATTCATCTTCTGCACATCTATCACTCCAGTGTTTAATTGCAAAATTGTAATTACTTCGCCACTTACGGCCCATTTATTGCCTTACCTCACCTCCCTAATCTTACCTCATTTGCACACACTGTATATAGACTTTTCTATTGTGTTATTGACTGTACGTTTGTTTATTCCATGTGTAACTCTGTTGTTGTTTGTGTCTCACTGCTTTGCTTTATCTTGCCAGGTCGCAGTTGTAAATGAGAACTTGTTCTCAACTGGCCTACCTGGTTAAATAAAGGTGAAATAAAATAATAGAAAACATTGTGTGCTAGGAATATAGGACCAATTACTAAACTTCTGACTATAATACACATATAAGTGAATTTGTCCCAATACTTCTGGTCTCATAAAATGGTGGGAGTATCTACAAAAACTGCTATAAATTCTAAATAATTCACCGAATATGGATGGAAATACCCTCAAAGCCATTGAATCACTTCAAATCCAAAGTGCTGGAGTACAGAGCCAAAACAACAACACATGTCACTGTCCCAATACATGTAGAGCTCACTGTATGTTCAGAATGGAGATATGAGCTCTTCTCTCAGACCATCCACCAGGACAGTGTGTCCAAATCCCCTGAGAATTGGGGGCCAGTGAAGGTGTGTTGTGTGTGCAGTCAGAGAGGGACTGATTCACCCTTACGTCCTATAGGAGACCTAACGTGTGTAGGGGTTGTTTGTGACTTTGTGTGATTTGTTGGCAATAGAGGTTTTAGTTTTCCACCAACTAATTTTACAACAGAAGGTATTTAACATGTTTTTATGTGTCCCCTTTTAACAAGGATACAGAACTTTAAAACAGAGGGAATCCTTTCTGGATGTAGTTTGTTTCAGGTCTGTTGTGTGGAAATGAACTGGGTCATGAGTTCTTATACCACGGAGCAAGAGAGGGACTCCTGCTCCTGAATATTCAGCAGCTCACTCACATTCACCCCTGAAGGTGGGAATTCAGTGTGTTTGACCTCTGTGAGCAGAAAGAGTTATCCTGTGTAGAATATAACTCATTTGAAAAACAACACAAAGACACTAATGGAGGATTAAGGATGGTCTTTTTGTATACTCCTCTGATATAGAGTACTACAGAATATACTCTTACTCTGACCCTGCTCCCCAGCTCCCCTCTCCAATGTTAAGGTAGATATATATATATACAGTAAGGTGAACAGCAGGGGTATGGAGTCACAGTGGTGGTAGAGCAGTAGGATTGTCTGGAGTCTCTGTGCTTCTGAAGGTGTGGAGGACAGTGCATGAAGTGTCCTTGGATAATAGCCTAAAAAGTAGTTAGATTGGCTTTTATAACACATAAGCCAATAGCCATCTATTATACATTAAATACAGTGCTACTGCTTTTTATTAAATACAAGTCATCACGTATGACAATGAAACACTAAATTAGTGAATAATTGCCAAATAATCCTCTGTTAAAGTTTAATTCGGGGACTGTCTGCGTATTTTCATTGTTTTATCAATGTTTATTCACTTCTGAATCTGTCTCTTCAGCCAGCGAGTGGGTCTTAGTTTATGATCCGTAGTAAAGAGTGACTTTGGTGTTGAATTACATTACATAGCCACTTCCACTGGAGACTGGAAAGTCCCGCCTATTTCATTCGCTGAAAAGCCCGTCACTTCTTGGCAGACAGATACTCAAACGAAGCACAACACTGGAAATCTATCTGCATCCACATAAACTAGTCCTGGCATCGTTCTATGACAAACACAGAAGGTTTTATATTGAATTCAATAGAAGAAAACAGAGACAGAGAGAGAGAAACAGCCAGTTCCTTAATGTATCCATTGGCTGTATTATACAGCCCAAACATTAAGGAACTGACAATCTCTATCTCCTCTCTCTCTCTCTGTTTTCTTCTATTCAATTATAGGTAGCCTAATATTTAATCCCTTAGCTAAGTGGGCAGGGGGGAACACTACAAATATGTAATTAGGCTGTTTTAATGTATTATATAAGCCAATTGTCATCTATAAGGAATTTATTGAGTGATTTTCTTCTTTGTCAAATATAAATGTTTATTGATTCACAACTAGGATCTGATGGGTAACACTTTATTTGAAGGGTCCATAATAAACCATCAGGTGAATGGGCAAGACAAAATATTGAAGTGCCTTTGAACGGGATATGGTAGTAGGTGCCAGGGGGGTGCGTTTTTCACGCTCCACAGTTTACGGCATGTATCAAGAATGGTCCACCACCCATAGGACATCCAGCCAACTTGACACAACTGTGGGAAGCATTGGAGCTTTCAATACCTTGCAGAGAGCATGCCCTGATTAAATTGACGCTGTTCTGAGGGCAAAAGGGGGGGGTCAGCTTTTCTGTGATGTTTTCTGTGTTATAGGTGGCAGAGATGTGTCATTCAGTATATTGGACATTTCTGTGATGTTTTCTGTGTTATAGGTGGCAGAGATGTGTCATTCAGTATATTGGACTTTTCTGTGATGTTTTCTGTGTTATAGGTGGCAGAGATGTGTCTGTCAGTATATTGGACTTTTCTGTGATGTTTTCTGTGTAATAGGTGGCAGAGATGTGTCATTCAGTATATTGGACTTTTCTGTGATGTTTTCTGTGTTATAGGTGGCAGAGATGTGTCTGTCAGTATATTGGACTTTTCTGTGATGTTCCCGAGCTCTGTGTTCTGTCTAATTCCTCCCCCTCCTGTTGACAAGGAGCTGCTGGCGTGGTATAATCTCAGACTCTCTTGCTAACGGCTGGTCCTCCCTGTTTACCTGACCGGAGAAAACGCTCACGGGTGAGTCACACTCGATAAATCCTGCGTATCGGGATTCAACCAGTTTTCTCTGGTCAAAGGCAGGCGTTCAGCACTTCGTCTGGGCAAAGGACTAACGCTCAACAGGCTAGACTCCCAGTGCTCCTTTAAGTGTGCCTTAAACACCAAGCCCCTTTTGGTTTCCTGCTTGAGCCCACAATAATGGTCTGGTAACGGACTACCTATGGTAGAGCCCCTTAAGCTAAGGTTGTTATCAGGGTTCCCTTTTCTCCTGAACACTTTATTCAACCAATAGAGTAACTAGTTAGTGAAAACCAGTAAGACTTCATGTTTGGTTTCACAAGTGATATATTTTATTAGTTTTTTCAATACAACTTGGTTCTTTCAGAAGAGGTTGTTTGCTTCTTAACTCTCTCACAAAACCTTTACAATGACTTTTAATAGTTCTATCTTACCCTATAGCTTTCCTCATTACAACACTTCAAGGTGTCAACGCCCCAAATTCTGCACTCTTCTGGTAATTTAGCCCATGTCGTCCTCAAGTAAAGTTATACAACACATCATTCCCTTCACATGTGATGCTGTTAAACAAAGTTAGATGACACATTTTCCCCTTCACACATAACGACGACCCGCGGTGATGTCTCCTCCAATGGCCACCTGCTGTTCTACAGCTCTATCAGCTCTGACCCAGGGCTTGAGATCAACAGGTTGCTTCCATATAAGGTGAACTTCCACACTCCGGCAGCAGAATATCTGTACTTTAAATGGGTCATGCTGTATTCCAGCTGCTCGAGGCTGGCTCTTCTTCTGCTGCTGCTGCTGATGATTTTTCTTCTTCTGATTCTTTGTTTTTACGACCGGCAGAGTCCTGCTGGGGGACTGGAGGAGTCATTAGGTCACCAGGACTTGGGCCAATCATGACAACCCCTCCATGGAGTCATCCAATGGTTGTGAATCCTGTGACCTTGCCTCGTCCAAAAACATTCCTTTACCCCGACCCCCAATAGTCTCTTCATGTATACTAAAAATAAATAGAAACTCAACTTGCAACAATTTCAAAGTTTGTGCTGACTTACAGTTCATATAAGGGAATCAGCCAATTTAAATAAATACATTAGGCCCTAATCTATGGATTTCACATGACTGGTCAAAGAAACCTTAAAAAAGGTAGGAATTTATATTTTATGAATGTTTTAAAAAGGTTGGAATAAACCTTTACATTTACTTGGTTTCCTCTCGTAAAACCATGCTCACTACAAGTTTAGACAGCTGGCCCTAGACTCATTTACCAATCGAGCTTTAGCTGACATGGGCTAATTGAGGGACTGCTGATGCACAACCAAATTACGAAATTGCACCTTCTGTACCACAGACCACAGATGATGTATTAGGTGTTTGGCAATGTACCAGTAGTGATTCTTCACCAACAGTGTTTGCTTGAATCACTTTACTGTGGCATTTATAAATGAACTACTTCATAACTATACATCTTGGGCTGTTTGGGAGGGTGCACCATTCTAGAACATTTAGATAGAAAGTGTGGAACAGGCATGGTTCTCAGTCATAAACAGTAGGGCATCATGTGAGCTACTCTATACATTGCATTTCTATATGGAACATCGCCCCTCCCCACTTAGTAGACCCCTGTTCAAACCCTGACTATCCTACAAGTTCTCCCTTAAAGTACATACGTTCAGAATGTGGATATGAGCTCTTCTCCAGCAATTCCAAGTTTGAGCATTCCTCCCCATGGCCTGCCTTTTCCAACACTAACAAACAGCCTATTTATAGACTTTGACTCATTGGTCATGTGCTGCACTACAGCACCACCACTGTTCTGAGCCATCTGGCAAACTTTTCTAACTGCATCAAGAGTATAAGCGTTCAGCTCAGAGAGGACATTTGCTGAGAACCCAGAGTTGGGCTACAAGACATTGTAGGCTACCAAGAGTTGAAATGGGTCTTCCAGCCTAGAGTAGGCAACACCTTTTCTGTGTTATCGTGTATGGTTTAGCTGATATGAAGGAAAAGACATTGTCCAGTTATGGCAGAATAGCAAAATGGCCACCATGATGATGATGTGTGACATCGTACATGGCACCATAGTTATCCACCGCCATCAAAACACACCTTTTCTGTTATCATGTTTTCTGTGTTCTAGTCATCTGCTGGCAGAGACAATCCTAGACGGACATGCTGCACTTATGCTGAGGAAGGCTTTTATCATGGGTCATCCTATATCTTCCCGGCAGCTCAGAGAAGACGCAGGTAAAAACATTGATTATTTTCCTGTTCCCTCATCTTACAGTAGATACTGTAGATCTTTAGCATCTCTTACAAAAGTAACAATTTCACTAAGTTTGTCTTAGTCGCTGAGTTTGCCTGTATGTTGTATTAGGAGTATTTTACAAAAAAACTAAGATACAGTATATACAGTATATTTCTCACCAGTCCACCATTGATATGGTCTCAGAATATCATCATTTTGAATAATGGAGCATCAGAGCCAGACTAATAGAAAACGTGTTTTGTTACCAGAATACTGTTATCAACACTTGCTTTCAGGCGACTTGAAGCTAAATGCCTTGAATGTGTGGGACAATTTGGGGCTTTATCAAAAATGGACTAATGAAAAAAAAAAATGTTTTACATAAAAATACAAATATATAATAGCTTTGTGAGTAAAATGCCACTTTAAAGTTCACATTTTCCCTATTTGAAACTATGTACCTGTTCTAGGATTGGCCGCACCATATACCGATGGTAACATTGACATGTCTGATGAAGGAACAAGGTGCTACTACAGAGATGGCTACATTGAGCTGGTCAAAGCATACCACAAGAAGGGCATAATCAACAAGAATCAAGCAAAAAAGCTCATTTCATGGGTGGAAAGAGACATGCACCTGGACCGGGATACCCAAGAGTATGAGGAGATCCTTGATTACATTAAACGGCATTTTCATGTTTTCCGGTGGTAGAAATGACAAACAAACTCAGACAATACAGAGTAAATACAGATTGTGTACTCTAACAGGAGTTCCCAAGTTAAAAACATTTCTATGATATGCAAATTATGGAATACAGTATTGTTGGAATCTAGCTTGAAATATACTTATTCATGTTACCATTCTAGAACTCATTGATTACTTTACATGTATAAGGAATACATATGTTGGGGTCAAGGAAGGGTAGATAGGGACTTATGGAAAGTTACTGAGTGTAGAAAGTTCATATTCTGTTCCATGTTTCTAAGGAGGGAGGCGAAGGGCAATAGTTAGTCTCTGATAAGGCAGGCCAGCTGCGGAACTAGGGAGGAGCGAGGAATGTGTCTCGAGGTCAAGTCAACAGATGAAGTGAGAAGAAACCTCTGGGAGGCAGGCCAGAGAGACCCACCACAACGACTCTCCTACTACAGTCCTATCTCACACATACACTTCCACGCATAAAGCAGGGCTATGACTACACCAGGGAGAGGAACCAATTAAGTTCCTGCCTAGCAACAGAGATGTATTGGCTGTCTAGATGTGTAAGGACATGACCCCACATATTAGAAGGTTATAAATATATGTGCTTGTGTAATCATGCCTTGTCTTTGCAGCTGTATGATCCAGTGGGTGAGTAAACTTGGTTTGAGCATTTTGTAGTCGTCCGTTTGAGTTTTTACTCTGTTTGTTCAGAAACTAACAGTATAAATATCATAATGAGGAGTATAATTTATTGCTGATAATTGTTGCAAAGTTTTTTTGGCCTACTGTATAGTCGGTGCCTGGTTGGTTATGTTCAGCAGTGTACTAGTAGTAGATCCTCTCTGCCTGTTGCATTGGTAAATGTACAGCCTATAGATTCTCTGCAAAATGTTTAGATTTCCTGATTCTCTGCATTTATTGTAATATTATGCAGTATCCACTAGCTCAATGTATGGAAAACCCTTTGTTAAAAGATCAGCTATTTTGGAAGCAGCAGACAGTGAGTGGACATTACTTTCTTATTTGTATTAGATCTTCTGTTTGTCCTGTGTAAAGTTTAGCTGTGTGTAAAACCCTCTACTGTCACAGATCCTTCGTCTACCTGAAGAGTGCAGTAGCAGGTTTCCACCTGTTGGTGGTGCTGTCCTCTTTGATAATACAACTCTGAGGCCCTGGTAGATAATTGTGATTTTGTCCATAATTCCATATAAATATGTTAACCATTTGGCAGATGAAATATAGCCCTCTTACATGAGAGGAAGTCTTCTTTTTTACTTCTGTTCTGTCAAGCAATAGCCACATATTTATGCAACTACTGTAGGAAACGTCTCAGCCTAGGAGTATAGGAGCATCACTAGAGGTGTGATTTCGTCTCCCGCCAGTGGAATATGTTTTGTGCTTTCAAGTAGCTACAGTGCCTTCAGAAAGTATTCCTACCCCTTGACTTATTCTACATTTTGGTGTTTTACAGCCTGAATGAAACATTTATTAAATCGATTTTTTTCTCTCTCACCCATTTACACACAATACCCCATAATGACAAAGTGAAAACGTGTTTTTAGACATTTTTGCTAATTTATTGAAAATTAAATAGAAATATCTCATTAAAATAAGTATTTACACCCCTGAGTCAATACATGTTAGAATCACCTTTGAATGCTGTGAGTCTTTCTGGGTAAGTCTCTAAGAGCTTTGCACACATAGATTATACAATATTTGCACATTATTCTTGAAAAAATGATTTAAGCTCTGTCAAGTTGGTTGTTGATCATTGCTAGACAGCCATTTTCAAGTCTTGCCATATATCCAAGATGACACCTTTTAAATATTGTTTTAAAAACTGTAACTACGCCACTCAGGAAAATTCAATGGCATCTTGATAAGAAACTGCAGTGTATATTTGACCTTGTGTTTTAAATTATTGTCCTGCTGAAAGTGAATTTGTCTCCCAGTGCCTGTTGGAAAGCAGACTGAAAAATATTTTACTTTAGGATTTTGCCTCTTCTTAGCTCTATTCCATTTCTTTTTATCCTAAAAAAAACCTCCCTAGTCCTTGCCGATGACAAGCATACCTATAACATACCTATAACATGATGCAGCCATCCCCATCCCCAACAGTGGTACTCAGTGATGTGTTGTGTTTTCCCCTCATTTCTTTGGCATATTTTTTGCAGTATTACTTTAGTGCCTGATTTCAAACAGGATGTATGTTTTGGAGTATTTTATTCTGTACAGGTTTCCTGTATTGTGCCATCTGGTTTGCTTAATATAAGGAATTAGAAATGATTTATACTTTTACTTTTGATACTTAAGTACATTTTAGCAATTACATTTACTTTTGATACTTAAGTATATTGAAAACCAAATACTTTTACTAAAATCGTATTTTACTGGGTGACTTTTACTTGAGTCATTTTTTATTACGGTACTTTTTCCATCACTAGGTAGTTACCATATAGCCCCCAAAAATGATTTAAAAAGTCCTTTAAAATGAAGTTAAAACATATAGTTACAATAAACCATGTCTAAACAACTCAAAATGTTATATGACCACCTTCAATTTGTCCTCTGTTGTGACATTAAATTTTATGTTAATATTAAGGTTTAATGATTCCCAAATAGACAGGAAAATGATTTTTACTCATTATTTAGTTAGTTCTGTCTTTAAATCTGTAATCAAATTCTAGCAATTTAAATGAAAAACACATATTTTCCTCGTATAATGATAACGAAGTGCCTCGCTATAACATTTTGGGTAAGATTCACAGTAATTTCACTAAATCTAGATAAAAAAGTAATTATCTTATTTGTGTATTATTATAATGTTACCTGCCTCGTGCTCAACAATTATTTAAAAATGTTGTCCAAAACGACACCTTTTTTCTTTTCATTTATTGGTGTCACCCCATAGGACATTATGACACACCAATGGACAATTGTAACAATGTACGCTGAGAGTCGGGAAGCAAGTTCAGGGAGTGAATACATTTAATTAAATGAACAAAACAAGAAACACAAACAGGGCACTGACATGAAACTGAAACAATGACACCTGGGGAAGGAACCAAAGGGAGTGACATATAAGGGCAGGTAATCAAGGAGGTGATGGAGTCCAGGTGAGTGTCATAATGCGCTGACGCGTGTAACGCTGGTGACAGATGTGTGCCATAACGAGCAGCCTGGTGGCCTAGAGGCCGGAGAGGGAGCACACGTGACAACAATACACATCAGGCAGTCATTGTACTGTTAAAACATAATTAAGGAAACTTTCAGAAGTTTCTGACCACTGTAAGAATGCTTGTAAGCATCAGTAATGGATCCTCGTTAAAGGATTTAAAGCGTATTCATTCCAACTACAGGGCCTTGAAAGAGTCCTGTCTTGTTATTTTTCGTCACTGCCTACCCGAGTCGGGAGGGGTAATTTGCGCGCCTGCTGCCTTTCTTGGATGTGGTAGCCGTTTCTCAGGTTCCCTCTCCGGAATCAAACCCTGATTCCCCCGTTACCCATGGTCACCATGGTAAGCACAGAGACTACCATCGAAAGTTAATAGGGCAGACATTAGAATGAGACGCCAGTGGCACGAAGCTTCACCAAAAGCGTCCAGGGCACCCGAGAGCAACCTGTATGGGTTTTGGGTCTGATAAATGCATGTGTCCCTGAAGGTCAACACTTGTTGGCATATCTTATCTCTAGGATTACCACAGCTATCCAAGTAACATTGGGGCAATCAATGGAACCACAACTGATTGAATGAGCCATTCAAAGTTTCACTGTACCAACAGTGTGTACTAAGACTTGCATGGCTTAATCTTTGGGACAAGAATATGACAGGATCAACCAGGTAGAGCAGGGGGGGAACAGTCTCCAAAAGAGGCACGGCTGATGGGGGGCCTCCCAGGGTGGATCACGTGGATCATGGTCAGGAGGAGTGAAACTGGTAGGACAGACAGAGAGGTACCAACGGGATGGATGGTCTAATGCAGGGAGCGACAAACAGGAATGCAAATAGTCTGTGAAGCCATTTGATTAGCTGTTCAGGAGTCTTATGGCTTGGGGGTAGAAGCTGTTTAGAAGCCTCTTGGACCTAGACTTGGAGCTCCGGTACCGCTTGCCGTGCGGTAGCAGAGAGAACCGTCTATGACTAGGGTGGCTGGAGTCTTTTACGATTTTTAGAGCCTTCCTCTGACACTGCCTGGTATAGAGGTCCTGGATGACAGGAAGCTTGGCCCCAGTGATGTACTGGGCCGTACGCACTACCCTCTCTTTTATTTTATTTTTATTTCACCTTTATTTAACCAGGTAGGCCATTTGAGAACAAGTTCTCATTTACAACTGCAAGCTGGCCAAGATAAAGTAAAGCAGTTCAACACATACAACAACACAGAGTTACACATGGAATAAACAAACATACAATCAATAATACAGTAGAAAAATCTATATACAGCATGTGCAAATGAGGTAGAATAAGAGAGGTAAGGCAATAAATAGGCCATGGTGGCAAAGTAATTACAATATAGCAATTAAACACTGGAATGGTAGGATGTGCAGAAGATGAATGTGCAAGTTGAGATACTGCAAAGGAGCAAGATAAATAAATAAATAAATACAATATAGGGATGAGGTAGATTGGATGGGCTATTTACAGATGAGCTATGTACAGGTGCAGTGATCTGTGAGCTGCTCTGACAGTTGGTGCTTAAAGCTAGTGAGGGAGGTAAGAGTCTCCAGCTTCAGAGATTTTTGCAGTTCGTTCCAGTCATTGGCAGCAGAGAACTGGAAGGAGAGGCGGCCAAAGGAAGAATTGCTGGAGTGCGTGCTACGTGTTGGTGCTGCTATGGTGACCAGTGAGCGGAGATAAGGGGGGGCTTTACCTAGCAGAGACTTGTAGATGACCTGGAGCCAGTGGGTTTGGCGACGAGTATGAAGTTATGGCTAGCCAACGAGATCACACAGGTCGCAGTGGTGGGTAGTAAATGGGGCTTTGGTGACAAAACGGATGGCACTGTGAATAGACTGCATCCAATTTGTTGAGTAGAGTGTTGCCGAAGTAGAGGATCGGTAGGATGGTCAGTTTTACGAGGGTATGTTTGGCAGCATGAGTGAAGGATGCTTTGTTGCGAAATAAGAAGCAGATTCTAGATTTAATTTTGGATTGGAGATGTTTAATGTGAGTCTGGAAGGAGAGTTTACAGTCTAACCAGACACCTATGTATTTGTAGTTGTCAACATATTCTAAGTCAGAACCGTCCAGAGTAGTGATGCGCAGGCAGGTGCGGGCAGCAATCGGTTGAAGAGCATGCATTTAGTTTTACTTGCATTTAAGAGCAGTTGGAGGCCATGGAAGGAGAGTTGTATGGCATTGAAGCTCGTCTGGAGGTTAGTTAACACAGTGTCCAACGAAGGGCCAGAGGTGCCTCTAGTTCCTTGCGGTCGGAGGCCGAGCAGTTGCCATACCAGGCAGTAATGCTACCAGTCAGGATGCTCTCGATGGTGCAGCTGTATAACTTTTTGAGGATCTGAATTGTGTTACACCAAGTGAATTGTGTTACACCAAGTGAATTGTGTAACACCAAGTGAATTGTGTTACACCAAGTAAATTGTGTAACACCAAGTGAATTGTGTAACACCAAGTGAATTGTGTAACACCAAGTGAATTGTGTTACACCAAGTGAATTGTGTTACACCAAGTGGACACTGCTTTTAGGGACAAAATATAATCAATCAGAACTATTTGGAAATATGGACTATTTTTTCTTGAAATAAACCTATGTACTATAACTTAAAGGGTAAGTGAAGGGAATTTGATTCATTATTTTAATTCATTTACTGAAGTTCAAAGTTCCACTACCTTACATGGAACAGTCACACCATGGAATAGTCACACCATGGAACAGTCACACCATGGAACAGTCACACCATGGTACAGTCACATCATGGGACAGTCACACCATGGAACAGTCACACCATGAGACAGTCACACCATGGAACAGTCACACCATGGAACAGTCACACCATGGGACAGTCACACCATGGAACAGTCACACCATGGAACAGTCACACCATGGAACAGTCACACCATGGAACAGTCACACCATGGAACAGTCACACCATGGTACAGTCACATCATGGGACAGTCACACCATGGAACAGTCACACCGTGAGACAGTCACACCATGGAACAGTCACACCATGGAACAGTCACACCATGGAACAGTCACACCATGGAACAGTCACACCATGGTACAGTCACATCATGGGACAGTCACACCATGAGACAGTCACACCATGAGACAGTCACACCATGAGACAGTCACACCATGGAACAGTCACACCATGGGACAGTCACATCATGGGACAGTCACACCATGGGACAGTCACACCATGAGACAGTCACACCATGAGACAATTGTCACGTTTGGTTCAAAATTGTAAGAAAACAAATGACACATTGCCAAAGAATACTCATGATCCAATTAAAACAAAATCTAAGCTTTTAGTATTGTATCACCATTTTAGACAATTAAAGTTAAGTTATATTTGTGTTTGCCATCATGGACAAAACAATGGGTCGTCACGTCAACTACCCATATGTGTTGTAACTATCCCTATTAATCACTCATTGCAGTATTAAAAGTGTTGACGATAATATGTATAACCACACTTATTAACAATTACGATATATCCAATTCATTATATGTATAATTATATGTATTAATATATACAGTATTTAAATCATCTGCCAACCGTTAACTAATGCTCTCTTAATGATTTAATGAACCAATAACAGGTCTGTTACAACTGGGCTGTAATTGCAATAATAATTCATTTATATCTAGTTTATAAATCAACTATAAAGTGTGAAAATACAATTATCAAACATCTTTTAATGGATCTTCTTAATCATTAATACGTCATTTATAAGAGTGTTTATGAATTGATAAAATACTGTTTATGAATATGTTAGAATAATTTGTATGTATTAGGATAATGACTTAAATGTTCCACTCTGAAATGATAGGATAGGGTGATATGTTTGAGAATCATGGGAAGATAAACCAGGATATGGGGAGATCGGTTAGGAATGTAAAACTTTGAGGTTATATCCTTTAGTAGGGATGTAAACAGAGTGAAGTTTTAGAGTAGGTAATAGAAAATCATTGAAGGGTTTCAAACCAAGAGGGTCTCAACGGGGGAGGGGAGGTGAAAGCCTTGAAGAATGTGACAAATGTTATGGTTCTTTGTGGTTAGTGGAAAAGTACTGGTTGTTTGAGAAGGGAGTGGTCTAAAGATAGGAGTGTATGTGTGTATTATAAAAGGAGTCCTTATTTTTGACTTTAGAACGTTCTCTGAATAAACTGTACAGACCTTTTGCAGAAAGCTGAGTCCTTGCCTAATTATTCTTAACCCAGTGTCTTACAAACCTTGGGGATTAGTCAAAGCTTATTGATTGTTAATTATTATGATTGGGATTCAAAATTCCCATAACAGAATAGCTTACTAATATTTATAAATTTAGGAACAATGCTTTCTAAATGATTAATAAATGATTAATCCATCATAAATGCTTTATTTTAACAATGTTTTTGTTTTTAAAGCTGTTGAATGTAGACTTGCCAAAGCTGTCTGTATAAGTACACCTTGGACAAATGTTATTTTGGTCTTGTGACCATTTCCAGAAATCATATGAAACTTCACTAAATGATACCAGACACCTTTAAAATGCATAATATATTACCCATTTGTTGATAAGTACAACTTTAACTTCTAAAATACAACATCTGCCACAGCTCTAAAAAATGTGGCTTCCCTCTCACCTGCACCTTCGCCTGGGCAGCACACCTTAAACAAAATGATCAATCACATTTCTCAATGCATCAATCAATAGTGCTCAATTAGGAGCATGGTAGGAGCATGCACAGTAATCAAGAGGATTTCTTAAGCATGCAAAATAGTTCTACCTGAAATCGAAAAGTTTCTACCTGGAACCAAAAATGGTTATCCTATGGGGACTGCTGAAGAACCTTTTTGGAACCCTTTTTTCTAAGTGTGTTTAAAGAGTAGGTCCATAATTTTGCTTAATTTCTGTGTGGAAATACAGGTAGACCTAGGCCTTAGCTCATAAACCCACAACCAAATATTGCATTGCAGATAGAAAGGCCATGAAAAGAGCCAACATGATTCCTTGATCTCCATGTTGGAGAGACATGTTTGTTCCACATAGCATATTTCTGTCTGAATGTGTGTGTACAGTATGTGGGTGTGCGCTTGTGCGCACGTGTGTATGTATCCAGGCACTCCTCACCCAGCAATGTATAAAATCTCTCTTTCTCTTTCACTTAGAAACACACACACGCACACACACACTTAGAACTTGGACTCATTGGTCATATATTGCACAACTCCGCCCATCCCACAAGCCGCATGACAAAGTGTGTCAAGATTATAACTTTTCGGAGTTAAGATCAGAGAGGACATTTGCTGAGAACCAAGAGTTGGGCTACAAGACATTGCAGACTTCCAGGAGTTGAAATGGGTGTTCCAGCCCTCGGGCTGTTAGGGTTCTTGGGGCCAGTAGGTTGGGGGGCAGCAGCGCTGGTAGGGGCGATTATATTGATTAAGGTGGTTAAAAAGAACAGAGAGGAGAAACTGTATTTCTCCAGGAACTCACAAGTGTTTTGGTGATGAGAGAACATGGTTCAAGGAGGAAAAGTCTAATGAAGATTCTGTAAAAACTAGGAAGAAGAGAGAAGAACCGTGCCGTCATGACAAACATGACGATGGTGTAATTAAAGGTTACGGCCTTGGACATGTTCACAAATATAAAGTGTAAGTCTATCATTTCGGTACATTTTTGTGTGGAGGTACAGGTAGACCTAGGCCTAATCTCATCAACCCAGAATCAAATACTGTGTGAGCGGAGTACTTCAGCCATCTACTCGATTTTCTGGGTTCTGGGTGGATGACGGGGAGATATTGGACTAGTGTGAGAGGCAAAACCATGGTGGATCCATTTTTGGTAGCAGACAAGTCCACCTCACACACTTTCCTTCAGCGTGATTTCTGACCTTAAACTTAATCTGAGTCTATTGACGGACCTGTGCGTCAATCTAAGTAACGTAATAAAAATATCCCGATCAAAATCTGTCCGTTTAAACTGAAGATATCAGATATTGGCATGGGCTGCGTCTCAACCCACTGCATCCGCCTATATCGACCTTCCGCATCTGTAGTGGAAGGTGGCTGAACTACAGACCATGAGATATCTCAAAACTCGGTCTTCTCACGGAAACGTCTTTAGCGTCCAAAAGGTTTGGCTTTCAAGCTTATGGAAAGAGGAGAATGAACACGATGGGATTCTCCGTTTTGCTCTATGACCCAGTACTCATCTGAAGTTAACCCATACAAACCAATGGAAGTCTGAAGGTAACCCATAAAAACTAATGGAAGTATGGAGGTAGTTTTGTGCCCCCAAAAATAAGGTGTTAAATATATGTAAAAAATAAAAATGACTACTGTCATTTATCTGCATGTCCAACCCTTATATTTAGCCTCACAGTGAAGTGTTTCAGCAGTTTATTGTCAGGACAACCAGGGCTAAAAGTAAAGCACAAAAACAGTTGCATTCATGAGTTTTATTGATGAATGTCAATCAGAAAAATAACAAAAACAAAAACCTGATTAAAATGACTTTATAAGAATGCTGTAAGTATAGAAATGGTTTGCTCAGTGGGAAATGAATATTCAACTAGTCAGTGACAATTGTGTGGAGTTTGTAGTTTGTGACAGCAACTATGTGAACTTATTACAGTACTAAAGACACTACTGATTTCCTTTGAACTTCTACGTAGAATAACTCTTTACCTTCTAACTACTATTGTGTAGCTTGTGAGCGTCATAGAGCATGTTTGTGTACATGTTTGTGAGAGTCTCAATAGTTTGTAGCTCAAACCATTCGAACTCGACCAACATTTTTGTGAGAAAAAACTGCTCCTGGACCACTTCAGGATCCGCTCTTGTCTCACAAACATTGCTACCGTTAATCACACAGACTAATGGTTACTATCAATGGACGCAGAAGAAATAGAGGAACAACAAACACACAATGTTTAAAAGGGGTTAGAAGCCCCAAGTTCCGGTGTCATGACTAAAGTCTACTTTGATAGCTGAATACAATAAGGCCTTGTTATGGATAGGCCTAGGACTTAATGTTCATGACAGCATGTCTATAATTCCAACTGCATTGACAAACTAATAATCTCGTCCACCAGCTGGCGCTCTGTCGAACCGTATGGTTTCACAGGGCCTCAGAATGGAAGTTGAATAGATGTCTATGGCAGGAGCGGATGAAACAACCGCTGGTTTTAATTGAATGATCTCTCAGTCCATCCTCTAGCATAATCCTTAGAACCTCCCCCCTACATTGTGGACTTCAAATGCCAGCACCACAAGTGATTTAAAGTGATCTTAGAAAATCTGAAAGTACACATCTTAGAAATACTTTTCAATTGGGCTTCTCGGTGTGATAAGGAGATTGAAGGCATTACAGAGGCAGACCATATTCCACCTAAAGATTCTCTGAAGAAGGCCCTAAACGATGTACGACTGGATCGTCTCCTACAAGTGAATCCAAGGCTTCATGAGATGATCATGAGCCTTGTTTATGACCCAACTGGACAGAAACTGTTAACCATGAGGGTTCTTTACCAGGATCACAGAGATGCTCTGACCACTGGTAGCAGCAAATAATCTAAAATATGCTGGTGAATGCCTTAGAAATGCTCAAGGCTTTCCCCCAATGTGTGTACTAGTTCCCTCCCCTTATAGATTGTAAATCGTTATTAATCCTTGAGCGCAGGGTTGGGGTCAATTCATGAAGCATCATTGGAATTGAATTTCAATTTCAGGAAGTATAATTTAATTCAAAGCAATTCAAGCCAATTCAACTGAGACGTGAAACATGAAAGTGTCTTTCATTTGACAAATGTTTTATCCAAAGGATATGCCACTTATTAATGCAATGAATACACATACCATTCAAAATATTAGTTTTATTATAACTCAGAGAATTTTTCTTTGTCATGAAATGTTAGATTGTTCCCTTCCATACTGTAGTGTTTGATGTAATGCATTCTTGCCAAAAAATATCTGATATTAAGAAATATTGAGGGATTTATGAATTATTATAGACAACCCACAATATGATCTTAGAATATTTCCAGACCACTGTAATTATTCAAAATTGTTTAAGGCGAATGCATTTTTTAAATTAGATGTACGCTACATGGTGTTGGTAACCATTCATGACAGCCTGGTCTCATAGTCTAGACTTGACATAATGAATGTAAATCCGGGACACAATTTAGTATGACATGTTACGTTTGGTATGGTTACATAAGACAGATGGTAACTTAAGGCAAAAACGAAAGTAGGGTGGTTGGTTGGGGTGGATGGGTGGGCGTTTCGTATTTTAGCTAAATAGCAACTTTTCAACTACTTACTACTTTTTAGCTACTTTGCAACTACTTAGAATATTAGCTAACCCTTCTCCTAACCCTAACCTTAACCCTTTTAACTAACCCTTCCCTAACCCTAACCCTAACCTTAACCATTTTAGCTAACCCGTTCCCCTAACCTTTTAATCTAACTAATAAACTTAACCCTAACCTTAATGTGTAACCCTAACCCAAAACCCTAGCCTAGCTAACATTAGCTAGCTAGCTAATGTTAGCCACCTAGCTAGAATTATTGTACATTTTGTAACATATTGTGTGTTTTGCAAATGTATAATATAATATGAATTGTAATTCGTACCATATCATACGAAATGAGTGATGGACAATTTAAGGCATACCATGAGAAACCATGCAAAATCTATCATATTAAATGGATACGTACAGAATAATACAACATGCTCTGAGACCAGGTTGTACATGATGTCAAAATAAACATTTCTATGGTGCTAGAATAAATAAGCCATTTGAATTTCTTTGAATTTCATTCAATCTAATTCAAAATTAATTCAAATTCTGCTTCCTAATTCAAGAGTTAAATTAAAATTAAAGAGCAATTCTCAATTACATTTTAGTCATTTAGCAGACTCTCTTATCCAGAGCGACTTACAGTAGTGAATGCATACATTTCACACATTTTTTCTCCGTACTGGTCCCCCGTCGGAATCGAACCCACAACCCTGGCATTGCAAACACCACGCTCTACCAACTGAGCCACACGGGACCCCAACCCTGCTTGAGTGGGACTGAACAAGTGTAAACTTAATTGGAAATTGGGGGGAAAAAACAGAAACAACCCCTTACCCTTATAATGACAGACTTTTCTGGTTACAAATGATACATTAACAAAATTTCTGAAAGTAACTGTTTTTTTTAAACGTTTCCATTGAGGATTTTGAAAGACATATGATTTTTCTTTGCAGTCCTATTATACCTATCCCATATTTTCATAAAACCACAAATTCCACGGGGGTAGGTGTAAGATGTTGTTTCTGGACATGGCCTGTGCAGCTCCCCTGCTCTGTGTGTTATCTTTAATGCTTACCCCTCCTGTTCACAGGTGGCTTTTGACACAAACAATTCTAAGCGGAAAAGATGATTATGCAGTAAAAATGCTGAAGCAAGCTTTTATCATGGGTCATCCTATTGCTTCCCAGATTCTCAGATATGATGCTGGTAAAAAATATATGTACATATATACACTACCGGTCAAAAGTTTTAGAAAACCTGCTCATTCAAGGGTTTTTCTTTATTTTTACTATGTTCTATAATGTAGAATAATAGTGAAGACATCAACACTATGAAATAACACATATGGGATCATGTAGTAACCAAAAAATGTGAAACAATATTTTTCTTCAAATAGCCACCCTTTGCCTTGATGACAGCTTTGCACACTCTTGGCATTCTCTCAACCGGCTCATGAGGTAGGCACCTGGAATGCATTTCAATTAACAGGTGTGCCTTGTTAAAAAATTATTTGTGGAATTTCTTTCCTTAATGCATTTGAGCCAATCAACTGGGTTGTGACAAGGTATACAGAAGATAGTCCTATTTCCAAGTCCAAGTTATGGCAAGAACAGCTCAAATAAGCAAAAACCATCAAACACTATGATGAAATTGGCTCTCATGAGGACCACCACAGGAATGGAAGACCCAGAGTTACCTCTGCTGCAGAGGATAAGTTCATCAGAGTTACCTGCCTCAGAAGTTGCAGCCCAAATAAATGAATCACGGAGTTCAAGTAATGAATATATCTCAATATCAACTCTTCAGAGGAGACTGTGTGAATCAGGCCTTCATGGTCAAATTGCTGCAAATAAACCACAACTAAAGGACACCAATAAGAAAAAGAGACTTGCTTGGGCCAAGAAACACGAGCAATGGACATTAGACCGGCGGAAATGTGTCCTTTGGTCTGGAGTCCAAATTGGAGATTTTTGGCTCCAACCGCTGTCTTTGTAAGATGCGGTGTGGGTGAACGGATGATCTCTGCATGTGTTTTTCCCACCGTAAAGCATGGAGGAGGAGGTGTGATGGTGTGGGGGTGCTTTGCTGGTGACACTGTCTGTGATTTAGATTTTAGAATTAATTTAGAACACACTTAACCAGCTTGGTTACCACAGCATTCTGCAGCGAGCGATACACCATCCCATCTGGTTTGGGCTTAGTGGGACTATCATTTGTTTATCAACAGGACAATGACCCAACACACCTCCAGACTGTGTAAGAGCTATTTTACCAAGAAGGAGAATAATGGAGTGCTGCATCAGATGACCTGGCCTCATCCAAATTGAGAGGGTTTGGGATGAGTCGGACCTCAGAGTGAAAGAAAAGCAGCCAACAAGTGCTCAGCATATGTGGGAACTCCTTCAAGACTGTTGGAAAAGCATTCCAGGTGAAGCTGGTTGAGAGAATGCCAAGAGTGTGCAAAGCTGTCATCAAGACAAAGGGTGGCTACTTTGAATAATCTCAAACATAAAATATATTTTGATTTGTTTAACACTTTTTTGGTTACTGCATGATTCCATGTGTTATTTCATAGTTGTGATGTCTTCACTATTATTCTACAATGTAGAAAATAGTAAAAATAAAGAAAAACCTTCAATTAGTAGGTGTTCTAAAACTTTTGACCAGTAGTGTATATATTCCCCTCATCATATGGATATTTAGTGTTAAAGATAAATCTTACAAAGGTATCCAGTATTTGTCTTTCCGTCAATGTTTTAGATTGTTTAATGAACTTGTAGTAGCCTAGGCACCCGATAGCGCACCCGATGCTAGATCTGCACTATCATTCAGCATAGCTGCGGGAAGATGTTTCGGGGTGACCGATAGCTCACCCGATACTAGATCTGCACTATCATTCAGCATAGCTGCGGGAAGATGTTTGGGGGTGACCGATAGCGCACCCGGTGCTAGATCTGCACTATCATTCAGCATAGCTGTGGGAAGATGTTTGGGGGTGAAGGTGCTATGATTTGGCATACAAAAAGGCCCAGCACACTACTTCTGTGAGATTATTTTTTTGTGTGTAATTTTTTCTATTATTATGATTTTTCAGGGGGTGCGCAGCACCCTCAGCACCCCTATGTCCTGCTGCTATGTCATTTAGGCTTGATGTGCATTCCCGGTAATACAGTCATGCCCCCAATGGACCAGCTAATACATAAAGCATCCTCCATTCAGGCTGCAAAGGCATAATTTCCCTCTCTTTAATGGCGAGAAGGTGGGGGGGAACGGAAAATATGCATACTTTCTTTATGAAACACGATTTCCACCACCATTTTTGTATTTTCTGATCATTTAGGATGTTGGACTCCCTTAATTGACCGAACGCTGTGTGCAGCATCCTAAATTGTCTGAAAATATGAAAATGGTGGTGGAAAATGGGATTTCATAAAAGTAGTATGCATATTTTCCCTGTTATTTTCTGCCTTCTCACCATTAAAGTTAGTTAACGAGGTAAATTATGCTTTTGCAGCCTGAACGGAGGAGGCTTTTATATACAAGCCGTCTACGGGAGACACGAGTGTATTACCGGATATGCTCATCAAGCCTAGCTAGATGATAGTGCAGATCTAGCTCCCATGCGCTAGATAGGCAAAATGACTAACATTCATTCTCTCAAAGTGTAAAAATCCCTTGTAAATGTGAAAATATGCAAATTCTTCTTATTGTAGAATTTGTTGACGCCGCACTACGTACAGAGGGTAAAGTTGACATGTCTGATGAAGGCACAAGGAGCTACACTGACCTGGTCGATGAATATCTCTACAAGGGGATAATCAACGATGGTTAAGCAAAAGACCTCAAAATATGGGTGAAAAGAGAGATGCACCTGGACCGGGATACCCCAGAGTATAAGGAGATCCTTGAAGACATGAATGATTTCTATGACTGTTTTAATATGTTGTAGGCTTACTCTTACAGCAGTATCCAAGGGGAAATAATCAAAAGTATACCTTCCATCACTTAGTGATCATATTTTGGAGTAGCCTACAATTTCATGAATTTCATGTTGATAATGTCATTTTATAATTAGAATGTTTAGCTTTACAAAATGATTGGTTGATTATGTGCAGCAGTGTGCTAGTGGAGCCAATCTGCTTACATTAAATAGCCTCTTGACGCTTATCACTGTTTAAAGTCTCTTTCTAATCTACATTTATCTGGAGGTCTTCATATTGACCACATCGGTAAATGTATAGACTTCCTGCAAAATGTATAGATTTCCAGATTTTCCACTTTTACTCAAATGGAAGGCTGTGCGGCAATTGTTAAATTAATACTACCCAAATAATATGTAATAGGCTATACAACATATTGTTTTTCTTAATTGGATCTGTGTTGAAACGTAGGCCTGTCACAACATTCTTCGTCTTCAGAAGAAATAGAAAAATCCTCGTCAGAAAAAGTAGACCAATACGCAGCGGAGGTCGTGTTCATCTTTGAATTTAATTTATCGCTAACGTGAACACTATACAAAAACAATAAACAATGCAACAGTTTTGCAGGCTATACAAAAACGCAGTGCAAAAACAATTCCCCACAAACACACAGACAAACACACCCAACTAATATAGGACTTCCAATCAAAGGCAACACCACACAGCTGCCTTCAATTGGAAGTCCACCCCAATTAACTCTACATAGAAACACCCAACCTAGACAGAACATAGAAAACCCAACTTCTTCTGCCACGCCCTGACCAAAACTATACACCTACTCCACCTGCTGGTCAGGACGTGACATTACCCCCCCCTAAAGGTGCAGACCCCGAATGCACCTTCAAAAGAAAAAACACAGAACACCCAAAACAACCCGAAAAAAATCCCCCTAACTACAGGGAGGGAAGGGAGGGTGGCTGCCGTCAACGACGGCACTGTGCTACACCCCCCCTCCCCAACCCACATATATCTGGAGGTGGCTCCGGTTCTGGCAGTTCCGGGCAGACGGGCCACCCCGGCAGCTCCGGGCAGACGGGCCACTCGGACTGGGCCGGAGGGCAGTCGGAACGCTCTGGCAGGGCCGGAGGGCAGTCGGGCTGCTCTGGCAGACCCGGAGGGCAGTCGGGCCGCTCTGGCAGCTCCGGCGACTCTGGACTGACGGGCAGCTCCGGCGACTCTGGACTGACGGGCAGCTCCGGCGACTCTGGACTGACGGGCAGCTCCGGCGACTCTGGACTGACGGGCAGCTCCGGCGACTCTGGACTGACGGGCAGCTCCGGCGACTCTGGACTGACGGGCGACTCCGGACTGACGGGCAGCTCCGGCGACTCCAGACTGACGGGCAGCTCCGGCAACTCTGGACTGACGGGCAGCTCCGGCGACTCTGGACTGACGGGCAGCTCCGGCGACTCTGGACTGCGTATGGGTGAGATAGTGTGCTCTTCAGCGAAACATGGCGCCCTCCACCTCAAACGCTCCTCCATATAACCACGGGTAGCTGGCTTCTGGCTCTTCCTTGGCCTAGCCAAACTACCCGCGTGCCCCCCCAAAAAAAATTATTGGGGGTGCCTCTCATGCTTCTCCCTCAGCGCGTCCAAGGCCTCGTACCGCCGCCTTTCTGCCTTGGCTGCCTCAATTTCCTCCCGTGGGCGACAGTACTCCCCAGCCTGGTGCCAAGGTCCAGCCCCGTCCAGAACTTCCTCCCAGGTCCATTTCTCCCGCCAGTCCAACTCGAAATCCCTCTGCTGCTTGGTCCTTTGGTGGTGGGGAATTCTGTCACAACATTCTTCGTCTTCAGAAGAAATAGAAAAGTCCTCGTCAGAAAAAGTAGACCAATATGCAGCGGAGGTCGTGTTCATCTTTGAATTTAATTTATCGCTAACGTGAACACTATACAAAAACAATAAACAATGACAGTGCAACAGTTTTGCAGGCTATACAAAAACGCAGTGCAAAAACAATTCCCCACAAACACACAGACAAACACACCCAACTAATATAGGACTTCCAATCAAAGGCAACACCACACTTCAATTGGAAGTCCACCCCAATTAACTCTACATAGAAACACCCAACCTAGACTGAACATAGAAAACCCAACTTCTTCTGCCACGCCCTGACCAAAACTATACACCTACTCCACCTGCTGGTCAGGACGTGACAGCCTATCTATCCCAGAACAGCAATAATATATAATAATATATAATATAATATATAATATAGTATAATAATATACTGAACAAAAATATAAATGCAACATGCAACAATTTCTAAGATTTTACTGAGTTACAGTTCATATGAGGAAATCAGTTCATTTAAATGCATTCATTAGGCCCTAATCTATGGATTTTAAATGACTGCAAATACAGATATGTATCTGTTGGTCACAGATACCTTAAAAAAAAATGGGCCTCACAATAGGCCTTAGGATCTCGTCACGGTATTTCTGTGCATTCAAATTGTCATTGAAAAAATGCAATTGTGTTGGTTGTCCGTAGTTTATGCTTTCCATACCATAACCCCACTGCCACTGTGGGGCACTATGTTCACAACGTTGACATCAGTAAACCGCTCGCCCACACGACGCCATACATGTGGTCTGCAGTTGTGAGGTCAGTTGGACGTAGTGCCCAATCCTCTAAAACGACGTTGACGGCGGCTTGTGGTAGTCGCCTCCTGTACTCCCTGTTCACCCACGACTGCGTGGCCAAGCACGACTCCAACACCATCATTAAGTTTTCTGGCGTCACAACAGTGGTAGGTCTGATCACTGGCAATGATGAGACAGCCTATAGGGAGGCCAGGACAACAAACTCTCCCTCAATGTGAGCAAGACAAAGGAGATGATTGTGGACTACAGGAAAAGGCGGGCCAAACAGGCCCCCATTCACATCGAAGGGGCTGTAGCGGAGCTGGTCGAGAGCTTCAAGTTCCTTGGTGTCCACATCACCAGCAAACTATCATGGTCCAAACACATCAACACAGTCGTGAAGAGGGCACGACAAAACCTTTTCCCCCTCAGGAGACTGAAAAGCATGGGTCCCAGATCCTCAAAACGTTCTACAACTACACCATCGAGAGCATCCTGACCGGCTCTATCACATCCTGGTACGGCAACTGCTCGGCATCCGACCATAAGGCGCTACAGAGGGTAGTGCGTACGGCCCAGTACATCACTGGGGCCAATCTTCCTGCCATCCAAGACCTATATACTAGGCAGTGTCAGAGGAAGGCCCAAAAAATTGTCAAAGACTCCAGTCACCACAGTCATAGATTGTTCTCTCTGCTACCGCACGGCAAGCGGTACCGGAGCTCCAAGTCTAGGTCCAAAAGGCTCCTTAACAGCTTCTACCCCCAGGCATAAGACTGCTGAACAATTAATCAAATGGTCACCCGGACTATTTACATTGACTCCCCCCTTTTGTTTTTACACTGCTGCTACTCGCTGTTTATTATCTACGCATAGTCACTTTACCCCTACCTACATGTACAAATTACCTCTAATAACCTGTACACCAGCACATTGACTCGGTACCGGTACCCCCTGTATATAGCCTCGTTATGGTTATTTTATTGTGTTACTTTTATTTTATTTTTTCCTTTAGTTTATTTAGTAAATATTTTCTTAACTCTATTTCTTGAACTGCATTGTTGGTTAAGGGCTTGTAAGTTAGCATTTCACGGTAAGATCTACACCTGTTGTATTCGGAGCATGTGACAAATAACATTTGATTTGATTTGATGGTAAAGAAATTAACATTAAATTCTCTGGCAACAGTTCTGGTGGACCTTCCTGCAGTCAGCATGCCAATTGCACACTCCCTCAAAACTTGAGACATCTGTGGCATTGTGTTGTGTGACAAAACTGCACATTTTAGAGTGGCCAGTTATTGTTCCCAGCACAAGGTGCACCTGCGTAATGATGTTTAATCAAAGCAGTGATGTTTAATCAGCTTCTACATATGTCACACATATGTCAGGTGGATGGATTATCTTGGCAAACGAGAAATGCTCACTAACAGGGTTGGAAAAAAGTATGTGCACAACATTTGAAAGAAATAACCTTTTTGTGCGTATGGAACATTTCTGGGATCTTTTATTTCAGCTCATGAAACATGTGACCAACACTTTACATGTTTCATTCATATTTTTGTTCAGTGTACATTTACAGAACTTCTGATCATTTTCTTGCCTTAGTACCTGACTCACATATCGAAAATTCACTGTTAAGTGTTTGGTTCACGGACTATTAAAACTTTGTTTTCATCAGAAGAGAAATGTGTGAAATCTCCGGCAATCAGTAAATACTACTGAACAAAATTCTAAGTCATCCCATCAGTGTCATACCATGGACAATATATGGGAAGATCTAGACAATGGGGACTGTCTAATTGTTATGATTTGTTGCAGTATTGCGGACATGCAGAGACGCAAACAATTAAGTTGGGTTCCTTTTGATCTCCAACACTGTGACCTTCCATAAGAGAGCTGTGCTTTGGTGTGGATTTAGACTTATATGTTCACATCAGTTGTGTTTCTCCATTGTATTCACGTTTCCATATTTCTATTGTGAATTGTGTTTCTGTGCAGCTATGGAAAGTTAAAATAAACTATCAGCAAACCAACCTTTGTATTGAATACATGGAATTGGATTGTGATGATACCGATTAACGAGTCCTGCACACAATGTGCTTGTTTTTTATTCAATGTTTTTACCAGGAATTATATTTGATTTCATGTGTATGAAATTGTTTGGTGAAATATACATAAAAGCAGCGTAATTGCCCATAATTCCACACCTTTAGATAGTTGTGCTTCCAATTTTAATCATCAGGATTTAGTGACCAAAAAATAGAAATACAGATAGAATGTGTTGATCTACTGGGATTTTTAAAATAATTGAACTTCCTGTTTTGTCTGCTTGGACTCGAGAGATAAGTATGGTTGTGTTAATGTTTTTGCAGGCAGTCATGTTTTTTTGATGAATTTATTTATGTTTTGAGAAGGCAACTTCACCTTGAAAACACATTTACTGTTTTGCAAAAGGCCACAAAGTTCTGTGTCTTGTGGATTTTTGTTTTGAAAATCGACAAAAAATGCTTGTACGGGATTAAGATAAACTGTAATAAAATAATAACTGTAGTACTCTAGTAATCTAAACATTTCGATAACTAAGTAGATGGAAAAAGCTTTCTGACCGCAACCATGACTGGACAGAATGTAATGGTCAGGAGGACAGGCAGGCTAGCTCTTACCAGCTCTGCATACTGTAACTACCCCAAACCTTCCACCTTCCATGAAGAAGGCAGTTGCAGGTTTTCACCTGTTGATGGTGCTGCCCACTTTGATAATATTAGTCCCTTGTAGATCGAGGTCAATGCTTTCTTTGTAACCTACAGCATGTTAAGCGTTTGGCTGATGGAAGATTTGTACATGAGAGGATGTATTTTGGTGTTTATTGTAACCTCAATCATTCAAAGGCCATGTGACCACCATGTATCTGACATGGAGATGGTATTAGAGATGAGTCAAGCCACTAGCCAGTGCAATACGCTTTTGTGTCATATCATTATTTCTATGCTTTTGTTTTATTATGTTTGTCATTAATTCTACAAATCAGACGGAAAATAAACAGGTCAAGCAGCCATGCAGCCCTTTTGTTAGAACGTTTATCTGATGAAACCTCACCACCACACCTCTCTATCCATCTATCACATACAGTAGCTACGTCACACCAGCATGGTACAGTAGTACAGTACAGTATAGTACCAACAACAGCATGGTAGAGTAGTACAGTACAGTACCAACACCAGCATGGTAGAGTAGTACAGTACAGTATAGTACCAACAACAGCATGGTAGAGTAGTACAGTACAGTACAGTACAGTATAGTACCAACAATAGCATGGTAGAGCAGTACAGTGCAGTATAGTACCAATACCAGCATGGTAGAGTAGTACAGTACAGTACAGTACAGTATAGTACCAACAATAGCATGGTAGAGTAGTACAGTGCAGGATAGTACCAACACCAGCATGGTAGAGTAGTACAGTACAGGATAGTACCAATACCAGCATGGTAGAGTAGTACAGTACAGTACCAACACCAGCATGGTAGAATAGTACAGTACAGTATAGTACCAACACCAGCATGGCAGAGTAGTACAGTACAGTACAGTACAGTATAGTACCAACAACAGTATGGTAGAGTAGTAGAGTGCAGTATAGTACCAACACCAGCATGGTAGAGTAGTACAGTACAGTACAGTAGAGTACAGTACAGTATAGTACCAACAATAGCATGGTAGAGCAGTACAGTGCAGTATAGTACTAATACCAGCATGGTAGAGTAGTACAGTGCAGTATAGTACCAACACCAGCATGGTAGAGTAGTACAGTACAGTATAGTACCAACAACAGTATGGTAGAGTAGTACAGTGCAGTATAGTACCAACACCAGCATGGTAGAGTAGTACAGTACGGTATAGTACCAACAACAGTATGGTAGAGTAGTACAGTGCAGTATAGTACCAACACCAGCATGGTAGAGTAGTACAGTACAGTACAGTACAGTATAGTACCAACAATAGCATGGTAGAGTAGTACAGTGCAGTATAGTACCAATACCAGCATGGTAGAGTAGTACAGTGCAGTATAGTACCAATACCAGCATGGTAGAATAGTACAGTACAGTACAGTACAGTACCAACACCAGCACGGTAGAGTAGTACAGTATAGTACCAACACCAGCATGGTCGAGTAGTACAGTATAGTACAGTACAGTATAGTATAGTACCAACACTAGGATGGTAGAGTAGTACAGTATAGTACAATACAGTACCAACACCAGCATGGTAGATTAGTACAGTACAGTACCAACACCAGCATTGTCGAGTAGTACAGTATAATACAGTACAGTACCAACACCAGCATGGTAGATTAGTACAGTACAGTACCAAACCCTAAACAACACTGCTGAGCAGATGTGTGTTAAACACCTACAGCCACTGCTCCAGAGGAATCCCAAACAAAGGAAGGATTGGGGGCACGTTCAAGCTCTCTAGTTCTTTATATCTCTGTGGAGCAGGTGTGGAGCAGCTCATTTCAAAGGACAGAGGATCAGAGAGGGAGAGTTCAAAGGTGGCAGTGTAAAGTATGGGATAAGGGGACAGGGAACGCAAACATGCATTGTCCTAGTGCTTTTGAAGCAGGTTGTCAACTAATTGCTCAATATGACTGGTGCTGTTTGTTAGTCAACATTACAATAAATACCATCGGAATAATGTGTTGGTTTGATCTCTACGATCTTTAGTCAAGAGAGAGTTGTGGTCAAATCACAAATGGTCAAGTGATAGCATATTGAGTTTCAGACATGTCCTCTGGGGGTTCACATTCATTTGTTGCAAATTGCAGATACCCTACTTGTTTATATATATATATACCTACACCATAAACTTTAACACCAGAGATACTACCAGTAGTGTAAAGTAAAAATACTTTAAAGTACTACTTAAGCATTTTTTGGTGTATCTGTATTTTACTTTACTATTTATATTTGTTTACAAGTTTTGCTTTTACTTCACTACATTTTTAATGAAAATACTTTACTTTTTACTCCATCAATTTTTCCTGACACCCAAAAGTACTCGTTACATTTTGAATGCTTAGCAAGACAGTAAAATAGTTCAATTCACACACTTATCAAGAGAGCATCCCTGGTCATCCCTACTGCCTCTGATCTGGAGGACTCACTAAATACACATGCTTCATTTGTAAATTATGTCTGAGTGTTGAAGTGTTGCTATCCTTGAATTAATAAAAAAACTAGAAAATGGTGCCATCTGGTTTGCTTTATATAAGGAATTTTAAATGATTTATACTTTTACTTTTGATACTAAAGTACATTTTAGCAATTACATCCAGTTCTGAGTATATTTCAATCCGAAAGCTTTTAGACTTTTACTCAAGTACTATTTTATTGGGTGACTTTCACTTTTGCTTCAGTCATTTTTTATTAAGGTATCTTTGTGATAATGGAATTTATATGTCTAAGGTTTTGACTAAATGATTCCACCCTAAAAACGTATAACTGAGTGATTATAAGACTAATTCTCTAAATGTGTGTGCATAGGACAAGCTAAGACTTTACTATTTAGCAATGTAAGTGAGACATTTAAGGAAAAGAGTAACTGTTAACAGACAGCAGACAAGTTGTGACCACTGTGAAACTGATAACAGGAAGAAGGTCTCCCCACCGAGGGAGGGGAGAAACTGTTAGGCTTGCAGTAGATTATGTAGCATGTGCAGGATATAATAAGCAATGTATGTATTGGAGAAAGCTTGTAAACAACATCGTCAGTGTTAGAGAGGAGGAGGGGCATTTATATGACCAAATGTTAGGTATAAAAGGCTGTGCACATTGTATAACGGGAGAGCCCTCGTGAATAAACATTCTGATCATTGTAAGCTGGGCCTCCGTCTGTTTCATTCAACCAGAATCTTACAAACTCTGGGTGGCAGACTGAGTAGTTTAATTGAAGTTCAGTTTATGAACATTGGGATTGAAAATTCTCGTTGCACTTTACTTTTACTCAAGTATGACAATTGGCTACTTTTTCCACCACTGGAGGGTAGTATATTTGTGTACTTGTATCTCCAAGCCAAGTTCAGCCATTTCTAGACATTGGGGAACCGAGTCTTGATATCATAATGGAGCGAAGCTGAAACCGTGTCTAATCCCCTTACTGGTTAATTAATGACACATGTTCCTCTTCCTCTGCTACAAGCCTGATGACCTGCAGCATTGACCTTGCCTGAGTCCCAAATGGCATCCTATTCCCTACATCACTTTCGACCATCCAGGGCCCCTAGGGCTCTGGTCATCAATTGGGCTTTGGTCAAAAGTAGTGCAGTAAATAGGGAAAGGGTATAATTTAGGAAGCAGGCCTCACCCTCTGTCTCTAATTAATGTGGTAGGATATTACTTTCCTCATGTCATGCCCCCATATAGAGATGGCTGCTTGGAAACCTGTGCTGTCTCTGTAAACCTGTTGGGAACCTGTGCTGTGTACTGTCTCTGTAGTATTCTGAGGTAGTAATCTGGAGACTATATTGTTTGAAAACAGAGCTGTAATGGGCGTACCAGAGGATGCAGATGGCATAGTGAGTGCCCATTAGAAGCAGACAGGGGTACGAGCTGCGAGGAACGTCACAGCTGTATGTATGTCTAGAGGAAGCCTCAGAGGAAGCCTCAGAGGAAGCCTCACAGCAAGGAGGAAGTAGTAACCTTCAGATAGAATATGGTGGGACAAAGGGAGGCTCTAACTCTTGTTTTCCTCCCCTGAGCTTCGGGGCTTTTCCTCCCCTGAGCTTTGGGGCTTTTCCTCCCCTGACATTTGGAGCTTTTCCTCCCCTGACCTTTGGGGCTTTTCCTCTCCTGACCTTTGGGGCTTTTCGTCCCCTGACCTTTGGGGCTTTTCGTCCCCTGACCTTTGGGGCCCCATTCTGATAATAAAGGACAGGAAAGCCTTAATCAGATTAAAGCACTACTACCTTGATAAGGGAATTTATATGTTTAAAGTAATGACTAAAGAATTCCACCCTGATACGTATAAGACTATATTCCAATAATACATGTGTGGGACAAGTTAAGAGGGAGAAATGTATAGTTGAGAAAACAGAGGCTGGTAGACTACACATGATAACTCTGAAAAAGCTGACAACAGCAGGGCCCTTCCAAGGCCTCTCTAATCTAGGGAGGAGAGGAGAGAACGGCGAGAAACTGCCAAGGCTGGTAGAAAAGTGATCAAACTGTGTGTGTGTGTGTGTGTGTGTGTGTGTGTGTGTGTGTGTGTGTGTGTGTGTGTGTGTGTGTGTGTGTGTGTGTGTGTAGAGGGGGTTATAAAGACTGTTCAAATTTTGGTTGACTTTAGAACGTTCTCGTGAATAAAGAACCAACCTTTTGCAGAAGCTGAGTCTTTGCCTAATTCTTATTAACCCTAGCTTTACAACCTAGGGGGAATTGGTCAAAGCTATAGTGATTGTTATCATCATTGGGATTGGAAATTCTCATGACATACCTCCTCCCAGCATCAAGTCTAAACACTCCTCAGATCACACACACACATATCCACTGACTCATTCATAGCACATCTTGATCTGATGATACCACAGCCACTTGTCGGTAGATGTTTTTCATAGAGGCACCTGTTTTTATTTGGAACCACACGGTAAAGGACCATTTCCTGTGACCAGTGGCAGTTGTACTGTACATATATAGGCCTATTACAGCGACCAGTGGCAGTAGTAGATTACATACAGTATATAGGCCTTTATACAGCCTCATCAAGGTTAACACATACTCAAGGCATCCATCAGAAATTACACTGGTTTGGTGGTTTGCTTTGCACACCACAGAGGCCCTGGTCAGATGTTGAAGGCCCCTGCACGTACTGCACTGTGTATACAGAAAACAAAGCTTTTGTTTCCTGTCCTTAACACTAATACACAACCATCCTTTCATCATGGAATAAAATCTACAAGACGTGTGTTACCACCTCACCATCTTATACATGGTGCTATAGGACAGCTACCTGCTCCTACATACGGGGACTGCCATCCATGTGTTTCTAAGGGGCATGCCAGACCTGGGTTCAAATCCTCTTTGCTAACTTTTCAAATACTTGATCAAGCTCTTAATTGAGCTTGCCTGTTGCAGTGGAACCAATAGAATAGTCCCAGAAGTCCAACCCCCCCCCCCCCCCGACCAACCTGATATTCCATACTGGCTTAATCAATTGCTCAAAGTATTTGAAAGGTTTCAAATAGTACTTGAACCCAGGTTCCGAGGGGCATACATATGGGCCTTTCCAAAGCCTAGCCAAACATCTGTCTCTCTCCCAGTCCTTACGTGATGAATGAAAGCATAAATAGTGTTTTTATAAATGGAATGGGAATGGGATTTTCTACTGAGGATCAAAGGGAACGTTCAGAACATCCGGGACTCATGGCACTGCTCCAGGCTGGGCATTGTTCTAATTCCACTCTATCAGGTGAACACGTGTTATAGACGGCGATTCTAGTGTAGAGGAGAACCTGGGAAATAATGAGGTTATTTGGTCTCTGCCTCTCAGATAGAGGTGAAGTGTAACGTAACCTGATGTGTAGTTTACAGACTGCATAAGATGAGTGGTATCTATTGGCAGCATGTCTGTCACAACATACAGACTATAAACATTGTAACATTGTACAGTAAAGGCCTTTGGTGTGTTAGAACTTGTGAGAAACTGACTTTGTAATAATAAGATTTAAAGCTAACTCAGTCTTTCTCCTACTAGCCTCTCTTACTTAGTTCATTTTGGTCAGTTCATTTATAGTGAGAGGGTGCAGTATGTTGTGAAATTGGACGACAAGTACAGTAAAATGTGAGGTACTCTACGTGAACTGCCGAGCAAGAGGGTCTCTATGTGGGTCTCTACTGAGAACATAAACAACGTGAAACATCTGAGAAATGATATAGGTCTTCAAATGGCCTAACCTCCTTTATAGCAGACTTTATCACACCATCTACTGTACCAGGCGTAGAGTTGACATTCCTGTAACTTCCCTGCTCTAAGGGTCAGTTGGATGTTGGATGAATAGCAGGTGTTTGGAAAAACAACCTCCTATCTGGGCTCTCATCGTTGTCTTCGGAGATGGAACCGCCAGACAGAACCGGCTGGCTCTGAGAGCCTCAAAGTGAATATTACACTATACACCAACCAACCAGGGATGTGAGCTGCTGGTATTGTACTGGGTGTCTCTTAGATCAGGGACAAGTTCCCTTTTCGTAGAGGGATGGAGGGTGGACTGAGAGAGAGAGAGAGAGAGAGAGAGAGAGAGAGAGAGAGAGAGAAGGCCATGAAAAGGTTAATGATGTCTCTGATTGTTTACCTTTGTCTGCTTTTATCATCAACCATGATGGTACAGACCAAAGCAACAGAATAAGAAAGGAAACGCATAGCATCACTATATGAAGAGAGGCTGTGTTCAGGTTATAATGTGTTTATGGTATTGAGGCTGTGTTCAGGTTATAATGTGTTTATGGTATTGAGGCTGTGTTCAGGTTATAATGTGTTTATGGTATTGAGGCTGTGTTCAGGTTATAATGTGTTTATGGTATTGAGGCTGTGTTCAGGTTATAATGTGTTTATGGTATTGAGGCTGTGTTCAGGTTATAATGTGTTTATGGTATTGAGGCTGTGTTCAGGTTATAATGTGTTTATGGTATTGAGGCTGTGTTCAGGTTATAATGTGTTTATGGTATTGAGGCTGTGTTCAGGTTATAATGTGTTTATGGTATTGAGGCTGTGTTCAGGTTATAATGTGTTTATGGTATTGAGGCTGTGTTCAGATTATAACGTAAAATCCAAACACACACATCCACATGGCTCCATAACCCCCCTCATATGCTGGGGGATGATTTGAATTATGGGTAATTGCCATGGTGTCCTCATAGACCATGGTGTCCACATAAATTATGGTGTCCTCTTAGACCATGGTGTCCACTTAGACCATGTGTCCACTTAAATTATGGTGTCCTCTTAGACCATGGTGTCCACTTAAATGATGGTGTCCTCTTAGACCATGGTGTCCTCTTAGACCATGGTGTCCACTTAAATGATGGTGTCCTCTTAGACCATGGTGTCCTCTTAGACCATGGTGTCTACTTAAATGATGGTGTCCTCTTAGACCATGGTGTCCTCTTAAATTCAGGAGAAGAAAGGGGGTCTCTATCTCCCAAGACACCCTGAATTTATACCATAGAGGTTAGCAATCAGGACTACCATCTGGGGCCTGGGGGGTCCTAACTTGCAGACACACACACAAACACACACACATGCAGACATATGCATGCAATGCACACATACACACACACACACACAAACACGCACACACACGCACCCAAACATGCACAACGTGATCTGCATCTCATATAACACTAGAAGCCCTAACCAGAGACTAGAGAGAGAATGTGTGTGTTTGGATGAGAACAGGAGATACTGTGATGAAATAGATGGGAGATATCGAGAAGGGCTGTCTTTCTTATGTGTGGGTAAACACCAGTGTTGGAGGAAGAAAGGAGGAGAGGGGGGATTGTTCCAAATTTACACCATGGAGGAGACATGGTGTGTGTGTGTGTGTGTGTGTGTGTGTGTGTGTGTGTGTGTGTGTGTGTGTGTGTGTGTGTGTGTGTGTGTGTGTGTGTGTGTGTGTGTGTGTGTGTGTGTGTGTGTGTGTGTGTGTGTGTGTGTGTGTGCATTTCTATTAACATGTGGATCACCCTCATCACCTGATTGAGGGGAATTCCGTATTTCTACAGCTTTCTGCCCTTCAGCTCCTCCTGTGTGAACACACCTCCCTAACCTGCTTCACACACACACACACACACACACACACACACACACACACACACACACACACACACACACACCTGGAACCAAAAAGGGTTCTCCTATGGGGACAGCTGAAGAACCCTTTTGGAACGTATAATATCCTGACATGAAAGAGATGTTGAGGGATTCATTGACATTACTTTATACTGTATATGAACAACGCCAAGACCATCAACTTCACCAGATCCGGACTATCACTTTTTGAAATAACAAAAATAATAAATTCAAACATGATTAATATATCACCATTGAAAAAACGTTGATTTAGTATCTAAAATTGGCCAGCTCAGTTTAAATATTCACACATCTGCCTTCACATGTTGTTCTTTGAATGGCGTGCCAAGGAGGCAAATACCTCCTAATCCTCCAAATCATTCATCTGACATTTATTTATTCTGTCTCTTCGTCAGCTTCTTTCCACTGGGTTCCATGTCTTTGTAGCCATGTACGGAGTGTACCGTGAGTGTACTGTGGACCAGACCGACACAGGTATTAAGACTTGGTTAGCAATGCGTGTTGTGTGGTCCATATTCATCAAAGACATGAGAGAGGGGTAGATTAGTCCGCTCTAAGTATGGAGGGTGAAATGAAATGCTGTAAAATCCTCATATTCTATGCTTTATGCTTGTGGTTTAATAAAGTTGGGGAATCACTGCTCTATGGATAAACGTTACTTCACTTCAACAATACAACTTTTTATTCATCCAACTGTTACGTCAATGAGAAACTGGTCTTCTGCTCCTCTCTCCACCCCCGTACAGAACAAACACACACATTTTAGTTCAGCCACAGTGCAGCAGCTCTTTCAAATGTTCTGGATGTTGGAACTGTTACAGCATCTTTACTTTGCTTTCAGGCTGGGGGGTTTTAAACTTGACTCAGTTGTAAATCATTTTGTTACAGCATCTTTACTTTGCTTTCAGGCTGGGGGGTTTTAAACTTGACTCAGTTGTAAATCATTTTGTTACAGCATCTTTACTTTGCTTTCAGGCTGGGGGGTTTTAAACTTGACTCAGTTGTAAATCATTTTGTTACAGCATCTTTACTTTGCTTTCAGGCTGGGGGGTTTTAAACTTGACTCAGTTGTAAATCATTTTGTTACAGCATCTTTACTTTGCTTTCAGGCTGGGGGGTTTTAAACTTGACTCAGTTGTAAATCATTTTGTTACAGCATCTTTACTTTGCTTTCAGGCTGGGGGGTTTTAAACTTGACTCAGTTGTAAATCATTTTGTTACAGCATCTTTACTTTGCTTTCAGGCTCGGGGGTTTTAAACTTGACTCAGTTGTAAATCATTTTGTTACAGCAATCTGTGACAAGCAACCTATCAACAGTAGAAATGGATTATGCGAATGAGGTTGATGCAAACAACATAACTCTTTGCAAATTAAGCAATTACTTAAGTATGTGGGGTTATCTCCCACAGCATTAATATACTTTTGTTGTGGTATAAAAGTCCCTGTCTGGTGTGTGTCCCCAGACCCCAGAACACAGACCAAAGCCAAATTACCTCTAGATGGGGAGGGGATGGGGAGCGGGGAGTGAGGAGAGGGGAGAGGGAAGAGAGGAGAGAGGGAAGAGGGGAGAGGAGAGAGAGGGGAGAGGGGAGAGGAGAGAGAGGGGAGAGGAGAGAGAGGGGAGAGGAGAGAGAGGGGAGAGGGGAAGAGGGGAGAGGAGAGAGAGGGAAGAGGGGAGAGGAGAGAGAGGGAAGAGGGGAGAGAGAGAGGAGAGGGGAGAGAGGAGATAGGAAAGAGGGGAGAGGAGAGAGAGGGGAGAGGGGAGAGAGGAGAGAGGAGAGAGGGAAGAGGGGAGAGGAGAGAGAGGGGAGAGGAGAGAGAGGGGAAAGGGGAAGAGGAGAGAGAGGGAAGAGGGGAGAGGAGAGAGAGGGGAGAGGAGAGAGAGGGGAGAGGGGAAGAGGGGTTAGTTTAATGATGAGGTCAGAGCATCAGAGCAGATTCCCACAGAACTGAGGAACTGAAGATGACAGACCTCCATCAGACACCCTTTAACCCCCATAATCCAGAGAGAGACAGAGAGAGAGAGAGAGCGAGAGAGCAAACCCCCTCCATCCACTGGGGAGCACAGACGCCCAACTCCAACCCTCTCCTCTACACAAGACTGAGGTAGAGGTACCCAGAGTTCCCTAAGACCGAAAATACCAAGACTGAGGTAGAGGTACCCATACTTCCTTAAGAGAGTGACTTTTGAAGGAAACCCCCTCACCCCCCTTGAAGTTCCACTCTCATAACTGTGTCTTGTTACAGAGGAAAGACATTCTTAACCTATTCCTCAGTGTCCCCTCAGGAGCATAGGCCATCCACCATGGCTCTCCCCCTCACTCACTGAACGAAGACATCAGACATGCACATATCTAGGTACACTCCTGTCCCCTCCAGTTGAAGATATCATCACCAGCCAATGCTCTGTCTGGGGTGTGCGTGTTCTCACAAGCCATGTGATATGTGTTCTACTGGACGTGACTCGACAGTGAGGCAGTGGACATGATGTGAATCATGGTTTAAGAGGACACCATGGTCTAAGAGGACACCATGGTCAAAGAGGACACCATAATTTAAGAGGACACCATGGTCTAAGAGGACACCATAATTTAAGAGGACAAAGAGGACACCATAATTTAAGAGGACACCATGGTCAAAGAGGACACCATAATTTAAGAGGACACCATGGTCTAAGAGGACAGCTATATATATATAACTGACAAATAAAATCAATCAATCAATCTGTGAGATCTCAGGTGATGTCAGGGTGGCGTGCCACATTCCTTTGGAGACAGGGGAATTTCAACAGGCGCATCCTTGACCCAATCAATAATTACTGACTCCGGAAACCCAACTAACGGCTGCTTTTTTTGTTCTCCTCTCTCTCATGCTCTCTCTATTTCTGTTTCCACAGCCCCGTGGTATTGTGGATTGATATAGTGTTGTGGAAAGGCTTTAAGTGTTAAGGAGAAAATCCAGCTGGAGAGAGATTCTGGTGTGGTCAAGCCACCCAGCCCAGGATCCAGTCTTCCCTTTCCGGTAAGTGAATCGTTCAATGGAAGAGAGAGCTGGGTGGAAATGCATGGTGACAGTAATACATAAAACAAGGGGCTGTGGTTTCATGTTGACGTCATGGCAGTAGAGGTTAAGACTACGAGGCTTGAATGAAAGAAAGCCACAGGGACTCTCCCAAAAGCATTTAGACAACACATCAGTGTGTGTGTGTGTGTGTGTGTGTGTGTGTGTGTGTGTGTGTGTGTGTGTGTGTGTGTATGATACTGCAGAGACAGTTGTGCATGTGAATATGGAATACAGACAAAGATTAAAGGGCATCTTTCCCCTCCCACACACATTTCCTCTTGCGTGTGCACATATGCACTCACACTCCACAGGCACGCGCGGACATGCACTCACACTCCACAGGCACGCGCGGACATGCACTCACACTCCACAGGCACGCGCGGACATGCACTCACACTCCACAGGCACGCGCGGACATGCACTCACACTCCACAGGCACGCGCGGACATGCACTCACACACACACCTTTACGGGGCTGTCAGCTTTGCAGCCACAAGTCTTGGTTAATCCCTCCAGCGAGCTCCAAGGCAGGTAACTGTATACTGAACTAATCAGAGCTCTCTCTCCCTCTTTCTACCTCTTTCTCCTTCTCAATCATTTCTCTCTCTCTCTCTCTCTCTCTCTCTCTCTCTCTCTCTCTCTCTCTCTCTCTCTCTCTCACACACTCTTTCTCTCTCACTCACTCACTCTCTCTCTCACACACACTACACATGTACACACACTCTATACACATGTACACACACACACGTTGACATTCTGAAGCCCTTTCACCACAGTGTTTGGATTAGTAAAGCAGGCGTTTCCCAAGCGCTGTGTGGCTGATGTGATGACATAACTGTCATACAGAGTAATTCCCAGCCTTACTGTCAGAGTGCTCTATACCTGAATCCCTCCCTCGGTACAATAGAGACTCCTGTGAAGGTAAATAAAACAAGATGAAAGTCTCCTGTGTGGACTTGTCCCTTTCAAAGACTTTGAAAAGCTCTTTATAGCCAATGTGATAAAAACAGAAAACAAACGGTTTCTCCTCAGCTGGCTTCTGGATGTGTGACAAAGACCTGCATAGATATTGTTCACAGTCCTATCACAGTGCATACTGTAACTATACATGTATTAAATAGGAACACATTGTTATATTGATCTTTCATAATGAACAAACCTCCCACCAGGCAAAAATACATTACACCAATTTTTTTTAAAAAATTCAACATACTGATCAATATATAGAGATTGTTTTCTGTTGAATTTGCTAAATATATGCATATTTTAACCAGACTTCAACCACAAATCAACAACAGGTGTGTAAACCAATTTTTCCATTCACACATCATACACCATCTACACCATATCTCAGCCCAGCAGCATCATGTGTGCAACAGTCTGTTGATCCAAACAGCCTTTGAGGTTTTTAGAGTAAGTTGCAATAACTTTCTATTCCAAAAGACCACCTTATTAGTGGTGTCCCTACAAGCCTTAGGGTCTGCTATGCTATGAAAGCCAACCAGGAGGCCAGCTGCATGGATGCACCTGTATGGGTGTGGGTAGTGCTTTAGGCTGGGGGGATGGAAGAGGGGAGGGGAGGCCTGGGGGTAGGATATACACTGGTGTATGGACCCTGGAGGATGGGTTAAATGGAGAGATCAGTCACCTCACCCAACCCTCCATCTCTCCATCCACCTATCATTCACCTGTGGCATTCCAATAAAAGAGGGGATGAAAAAAAGGGAGGAGGGAGGAAGAGAGGGGTGGTGCTTTCACTGTATAGAACTGTGTCACCATCGACTTTGTTGTATCCTGTCTGACTGTAGACCCAGGGGAATATCCTTTTACCATCAGAGGTGTGTGTGTGTGTGTGTGTGTGTGTGTGTGTGTGTGTGTGTGTGTGTGTGTGTGTGTGTGTGTGTGTGTGTGTGTGTGTGTGTGTGTGTGTGTGTGTATGGGAATGGAGAGATGGACTTAGCGCCCCTGGGGGTAAGGGAGATTTCTATTCTCTTTTCACACAAGACAAACTTCAGACACTGCCTTGTACTACACTAGACCTCTGGTGATTGGAGTGAAGGGTGGTCTACTTTAGATCACTACAAAAGAAGCGATACACATCTCAATAGAAGTTCTATATACCGACTATGCCTGTGTCCCAAATGGCACCCTTTTCCCTATATAGTGCACTACTTGGGCCCTGGTCATAAAATACTGCCATTTGGGACACAATATAATGGAATCAACATAATCAAATTACTGTGAAATGTTAATGTCACTAAACTAAAGTGGATCAGTCACTGATATCAGATGAGAATCAAATCAAAGGAACACATGTGCTCCCGAGTGGTGCAGCGGTCTTAGGCACTGCATCTCAGTGCCAGAGGCATCAATACAGTACCTGGTTCGAATCCAGGCTGTATCACATCTGGCTGTGATTGGGAGTCCCATAGGGCGGCACACAATTGGCCCAGCATCGTCTGGGTTTGGCCGGGGTAGGCCGTCTTTGTAAATAATAATTTGTTCTTAACTGACTTGCCTAGTTAAATAAAAAAAAGTCATGTGAAACTGATCTAGTACAGTGATGATGAGAAAAGTAGGCTAAACAGTCCTCAATGTGGAATCCATTACTCCTAAATATCTTGATGAAGAGGACATAGTAACATTCAGACAAAATGTGTCCGTCCCAAATTGCACACTATTCTCTATATGGTCACTACTTTTGACCCAGTCAGAAGTAGTGCACACTATTGGGAACAGGTTGTCATTTGGGAGGCAGCCACAATATAGGCATCGGGTAAGGTTTTGTAAAGGACTCCAGATATCCAAGTAGACGCTAACTACCCTCTCATGGGTGGTGGTAGAGGGATCTGTCATAATGGTTTTCAACCATCTCTGCGAGAAATCTTGTGGCTCTCACAACTATAGCCCAGAGCTCCTCTTCTCCAGTCCTGGAAATGACAAAATGAGAGCGGAACGTTCTCCTTTTCGGTGGGGAGGACTTGTAATTTGCCGTAATGGCTGACACATGTACACACCATCTGCCGGCCGCTAGCTATGGAAATGTATCAGTAGCACACACACGTAGACATATAGACACACACACATGAACAACAGCACGCACACACACGTAGACATATAGACACACACACATGAACACCAGCACGCACACACATGTAGACATATAGACACACACACATGAACACCAGCACGCACACACATGGAGACATATAGACACACACACATGAACACCAGCACGCACACACACGTATACACCGTTCCTCCCCACCCCCAGACACACACATTCTCTCTTCATACATGTGTTTTCAACATCCCCACCAGAAAAGACTGTTTGTTTCTCTATTTTTTACGTTTACATTTCTGGATCCAGAACTGTCAGCATACAGGCCCAAATAGAGCAATTAGTACGGGAGAAAAGCCAAAAAACGTCTGATGAAAGAAAGGCTGCATGTTGACCTCAATGTGACTCTATGTCCGTCTTTCCTATTCCTAAATCACAGAAGGTTGCATCTGAAATGGCACCCTATATATGCCCTATGGGCCCTGGTCGAATGTAGTGCACTACATAGGGAATAGGGTGTCATTTTGAACACAATCAGGAAGTCATTTTCAGAGCTGTGAATTCCACAGTGCCAGTCTGCCCTCTCCTTACATGGATTTACAACGTCTGTTTATGCTTAAAAACCTATCATTATTCTATATTTGCTCTGCAGATGCCAGTACACATAGAGACCATTGTTTAAGCACCGTTTCAAACACGTCTTTTTCGACAGGTGGACGTTTGTCATGTATGTCACGTCAACTTTTACTTTGTTTTACTGTTAATTGGACTCTGAATGGACTATGCATGGAGCTTGCAGCAAAACTATTCTTTATTGAAAATGAATAGGGGAATGTTAGTGACGTGTAACAAATAGGAAAGACAAGCTGAGAGATAGGTGCCAAATGTTTGTTCATGATTCATATTGACTCTTTCAAAACTATCTGTCGACGTTCTCCGCCTTCATCTCTCTCTTAAGGCGTATATTATTTGCACAAAGTCTTTCTATTTTTATATATTTTATTACAATTTTATTACAATTTTTACTTCAGTTTATTTTAGTAAATACTTTCATAATACTTTTTTTCTTAAAACTGCTTTGTTGGTTAAGGGCTTGTAACTAAGCATTTCACTGTAAGGTCTACACCTGTGTATTCGGCGTATGACAAATACAATTTGATTTGATTTGATTATATTATATTATGCCAACATGTTGTGACGTTTTTGTTCGTTTTGGACTTCGGTTGTTCGGGCACACAACCTTTTCTCTTGAGGCAAGTTGAAAACGGTAGCCGAAGTCTACACCCCTTCGTCGGTGATTGGTTAACCGCAGGGATTCTTCAGTAAAGTCTTTGTTGTCTTTCAATAAGAGACAACTTGTTTTCATGCACATTTTTTCATTTAGAAATACTGCACCAAACATTTTCTTTAGATGTAAAATTGCCAGACTAAGGTCTCCTCTGCAAAAACGTAAAAATCAATGACAGATTTCTTGAGTTATCATAGATTAATTCTGACTATTTTGTAGACTAAGTGTCTACTGGCTGCAGCGTCTCTAAATGGACAAACAGTGCTATTGCTGCTTTTTTCTTGAATGTCTTTTAAGGGAGTATGGGAGCACTCGTTCGCTTCGCCTAGCTGACTTCACCTAGCTGACTTCACCTAGCTGACTTCGGCCAGCTGACTTCGCCTAGCTGACTTCGCCTAGCTGACTTCGCCTAGCTGACTTCACCTAGCTGACTTCGGCCAGCTGACTTCACCTAGCTGACTTCGCCTAGCTGACTTCACCTAGCTGACTTCGGCCAGCTGACTTCGCCTATATCAGCTGACTTGGGCTAGCTGACTTCAACTAGCTGACTTGGGCTAGCTGACTTCACCTAGCTGACTTCACCTAGCTGACTTGGGCTAGCTGACTTCAACTAGCTGACTTCAACTAGCTGACTTGGGCTAGCTGACTTCAACTAGCTGACTTGGGCTAGCTGACTTCAACTAGCTGACTTGGGCTAGCTGACTTCACCTAGCTAACTTCACCTAGCTGACTTGGGCTAGCTGACTTCACCTAGCTGACTTGGGCTAGCTGACTTCAACTAGCTGACTTGGGCTAGCTGACTTCACCTAGCTAACTTCACCTAGCTGACTTGGGCCAGCTGACTTCAACTAGCTGACTTCACCTAGCTGACTTGGGCTAGCTGACTTCAACTAGCTGACTTCAACTAGCTGACTTGGGCTAGCTGACTTCAACTAGCTGACTTGGGCTAGCTGACTTCAACTAGCTGACTTGGGCTAGCTGACTTCACCTAGCTAACTTCACCTAGCTGACTTGGGCTAGCTGACTTCACCTAGCTGACTTGGGCTAGCTGACTTCAACTAGCTGACTTGGGCTAGCTGACTTCACCTAGCTAACTTCACCTAGCTGACTTGGGCTAGCTGACTTCACCTAGCTGACTTCACCCAGCTGACTTGGGATAGCTGACTTCACCTAGCTGACTTGGGCTAGCTGACTTCACCTAGCTGACTTCAACTAGCTGACTTGGGCTAGCTGACTTCACCTAGCTGACTTGGGCTAGCTGACTTCAACTAGCTGACTTGGGCTAGCTGACTTCAACTAGCTGACTTCAACTAGCTGACTTCAACTAGCTGACTTGGGCTAGCTGACTTCAACTAGCTGACTTGGGCCAGGTGACTTCCCCTAGCTGACTTGGGCTAGCTGACTTCAACTAGCTTACTTCAACTAGCTGACTTGGGCTAGCTGACTTCAACTAGCTGACTTGGGCTAGCTGACTTCAACTAGCTGACTTGGGCTAGCTGACTTCAACTAGCTGACTTCACCTAGCTGACTTGGGCTAGCTGACTTCAACTAGCTGACTTGGGCTAGCTGACTTCAACTAGCTGACTTGGGCTAGCTGACTTCAACTAGCTGACTTCACCTAGCTGACTTGGGCTAGCTGACTTCACCTAGCTGACTTCAACTAGCTGACTTCAACTAGCTGACTTTGGCTAGCTGACTTCAACTAGCTGACTTGAGCTAGCTGACTTCGGCTAGCTAACTTCACCTAGCTGACTTCACCTAGCTGACTTCGGCTAGCTGACTTCACCTAGCTGACTTCAACTAGCTGACTTGGGCTAGCTGACTTCAACTAGCTGACTTGGGCTAGCTGACTTCGGCTAGCTGACTTCAACTAGCTGACTTCAACTAGCTGACTTCACCTAGCTGACTTGGGCTAGCTGACTTCGGCTAGCTGACTTCACCTAGCTGACTTCACTTAGCTGACTTCGGCTAGCTGACTTCACCTAGCTGAAGCTGAACTGAAGCATGCTGATGCCTTTATACACCTCACACCTTTTCTCCTCCTCTCTAGTGCTATGCTCCCTCTCCCTTTATTACCTTGCCACCTCTCCCTCTATCTCTCTCTCTTTCCCTCTCTCTTATCTCCATTCTCTCTTACTACTCTCTCACCCTCCATTCTCTTTGCCACCTCTCCCTTTCTACCCCCTTGTCTCCACCTCTCTCTTTCTCTCGCTGTTTCTCGCACCTTCTCTGACTCTCTCTCTACTTCTCCCCCCTTTCTTTCTCCCCCTCTCTCTGTCAGTTCTCTCGGGTTGTACCAAAGCTTTTACCCTGGGGGGGGGGGGGTTCTGTATGCATGTGGTTCCCAGACAGATGATCTCTCCTCCAGTTGATTCAAACTGGAGACGCTGGTATTGGTCAGGTTCAAAGGACCTGACACACACACACAAATGCATGTGCACACACACATATACACCTTTGTCAGCCCTGATAAAATATACATTATAGACCTACAGTGTGATGTGATGATCTCTCTCTCAGCAATGCCTTCTGTCCTGCTAGGTTACACCAAACCATAGTACTGTATCTACGACAGGTATGCTTGGGAATGAGTTTGGGGCAGGGCTCTGCTTTTCAAGTCTTTGTTGTGAGACCTGTGTCAGTAGATATGAAAGGACTGCCGCACCACTTGTTCTTATGACAAGGAGTCTCAAGGTGCAGATAAAGTACAAGGGTTTGGATGGATGCCCTGAGGGCCTTTCTCATTCATAAGAGGAACGTTTCATCTATCATGAGGTTCAAAGGGGGAAAGGTTGTTATTCGTTTTTTGTCCTTTTCCTGAGTCAGCATGCACCATAAAAAATACATTGCCCTTTTGATTTTAAAAGTTGATACACATGTTAAATTGTGATGGTAGTGTAACGACCCTGGGTTTATAAGCGCAGAAATCGACTCTGCCGCTTGAGCATGCTTTTGCGGCACAGTCGATAGCGCGCCGGACTTTGGGCTTGAAGGTCGAGGGTTCGAGACCTGCTCCCTGCTGTTTCATTACATTGGTGTCAGAAGTGGGATTTTTTTTAAATTTTCTGTGGGCTGTAAATTGCTTCAAATGTATTCTTGTTACACACCCAGGTCTGGAAGGATGAAGAGAGGTGTATAACAAGTACAGTAGAATAAAGAACCAGTAGCTGACCATAGATTACACCATTGAATGCTGCTAAACGTCTCATGGGGCATGTTGTCCATTGCTGGAGAAGGGAAGGGTAGAGATGGTTGGGTGTGTCAGCAATCTTTGAAGGAGAGCGGAAACCGTGCATGAGAGATCACCAGAGCTGACTTGAGCGCACAGCAAGGCAGTGGAATCATTACTCAATGAAAATTGAAGTATTGAGCCATGCAGAATGACAAATGCTTGTTTAAAGAGGTTAAAGACACGTTTTCTTGTGTAATGATGCGTGACAACGGTATGAGGATCATCTTGATAAGTTCGACGACAATGCTCCAATTTTGGGGTGTTATGATTATGAAACTGCTACACTTTTCAGGATTCAGGAAATAGTTATATAGAGAACAGTTAGGCTACTCAACGTAAGGAAAAGCAGTATGCTGACAACATTTTGTTCCTTGCTCACCGAACAGGACAGCGACTCATGGGATGTAGTGTGGGCTGTAGAACAAGGCTCAACTTTGGAAAGGCGCTGTCCAAAGTATCCGTGTGTTTTACCATGGTCGTGATTTTCACCTATTTCTTCTACTGTTTTACCGGATTATGTGACTCGGCGCCGAGACAGATGTTCGACCATCACACTGTAAACAGAGACTATGATGTATCGGACCGTACGTACGACAACCTGCGACCGCCAGCGCGACTCTATCCTCACTACCCGGGCGCACCGACTCTCTGGAACAGGACAGACACTTCAACGGGCGCCGCGCTCCACCGTGCAGACGAACAGGTCGCCACGCTACAGTGGGTTGAAGGCGGACTGCTCCCACAAGAGATACCGGAGAGCACTAAGGAAAATCTAGCTGTTAACGGCATCCCCATGTCCAACACATTTGAGAGTAAGAAGTTCCCACAAGCCATCATAATCGGTGTGAAGAAAGGCGGAACGCGCGCTCTGCTGGAGTTCTTACGGATTCATCCGGACGTGAGAGCTGTCGGGGCAGAACCTCACTTTTTCGACAGGTTCTACGAGAAAGGACTTGAGTGGTACAGGTAAGGTACATATTCTGCTACTTTACAATGTCCATGGAGTGTTTATCAGCGCCAGTAAAAACCATGCGCGGCTTCTAGCCTACTCTGATATTGCGATATCTTGAATCGAATCTGTGAATTGGGGGCTGGGGCTGCTTTTTATACATATCAAATCTGTTGCAATACAAACATATAACATATAATTGAGTTGTATTTGTATTGTTCACAACATGTTGAGCCTTGGAGAAAGATGACACCTCAGCCACTGTAGGATGATGAATGGAGATAGGATGACAGGTAGATGAGGAGCAGTGTTCTCCCCTGGGGAAGATATTCACCTGTGAAGAACTCTGCTGAAGGTTCTTGTCAATAACATACATAGATATTTGCACATTGACAGTCAGATATCCAGTATTGTGTGTGTGTGTGTGTGTGTGCGTGCGTGCGTGCGTGTGTGTGTGCGCGCGTGCGCGTGCGTGCGTGCGTGTGTGTGCCTGTGTGTGTCTGTGTGTGAGTGTGTGTGTGTGTCAATACAACCCTGCCTGACTTGATGTAGATGAAGAGGCTATAAGTCCCTGGGGTGTTGTTAATCATCATGCCAGTGTTTCTTCAGTTCAACATGACATCCCATATTAACATACAATCCATGTCTATTCTATTGGAATGGAATGGTGCACTCCCATTAAAAGCCCATGTCCTCTTGAATGATGACTTTTTCCTCCTTACTAGCTCTGACCTTGCTGATTTATTGAGGAAAATGTACTTACTATGACTGAGATATGTGCTTGTCCCACCTAGCTACAGTATTGTAAGTTTAACTGTAAGTCGCTATGGATAAGAGCATCTGCTAAATGACTAAAATGTTAAATGTTAACTTATATGTTACAGTCTCATCTTTGTAGGTAAAGAGGGTTGAATCAATAAGCAGGCCTAACTCATAGTCTATACTTCATGTACAGCAGGAATTGGTCTCAATAGAAGATATATATATTTCTTTGCAGTAGTTTGATTTTGGATTTGGCCAAGAGCCACGGTGTGATACAGGCTGAAACATATAATGTCTTGGTATACACAGTAAAATCTCCACCCAGGCACTGTAGCTACTTTGGAGGTGATAGGATCTGCTGGTAATAGATGACGCAGCTGACCATAGCTGTAATTGGGGTGTAATTATGGCCCTAGCAACCCTATTGCAGGGATATGGATGTTGATGGCCCTTTACCTGCCTTACTGCAGGCTTATGGCACTAGAGAAGGCTGGAGGTTGTGATTACCTTCAGATGTCTGGACTGGAGGATCCTGCTGGAGATAGCGGTCATAGCTGAGGAGAGAGACTGTTTGACAGCGCCTAGAAGCGCTGATCTAGGACCAGGTTCCCTCTGTCCATGTAATGTTATTCATTATGATCTAAAAAGCTAAACTGATCGTAGATCAGCACTCCTACTCTGAGACATTTTATGAATAGGGTTTTGATGTTTTCATCCTCCCCAGGGTCAGGAGTTTGACCAGAAGTTTTCTTTTAAAAACCATATGACCTGATTAGAAAAATGATCTGGTCCCATCATAACCCATTTAAATATTTTTTTACAGCTGATTTATTACTACAACTAGGGCCTGGAGTTGGCTAGGCTAGCCTACTACCAGATCAGGAAAAACTCTGGGCCCCAGGAAAACAATTTCAGGCTGTTACGCCAATTTCAGGTAAAAAGTCAATAAAACAAGTTTCAAATATTAGGAAAATGTCTACACATTTCAGCTGTTTCAAAACATTGCTCTGCTATTACCATTTAAATCAAATCCATTTTTATCTGTCACATGCGTGGAATCCAACAGGTGAAATGCTTACTGTAAGAATTATACTGTAGGAGTGTTGGCTCAACAACACAATTCTGTTCACACTGCCCTGCTTCAAGGGGGACAACTGTTGGGAGAGTGTCATGCGCTCGAAATATAGCAAGTTGACAGTGTTGTAAAAGTACTTAAGTAAAAATGCTTTAAAGTACTACGACTACGTTTTTTTTATATATATCTGTACTTTACTTTGCTATTTATATTTTTGACAACTTTTACTTTTACTTCACTACATTCCTAAAGAAAATATGTTCTTTTTACTTAATGTTTCATATTTCCCCTGACATCCAAAAATACTCGTTACATTTTGAATGCTTAGCGGGACAGAAAAATTGTTAAATTCACACAATTATCAAGAGAACATCACTGGTCATCCCTACTGCCTCCGATCTGGCGGATTCACTAAATACACATGCTTCATTTGTAAATTATGTCTGAGTGTTGGAGTTTGCCCCTGACCAAAAAACAAGAAAACTGTGCCGTCTGGTTTGCTTTATGTAAGGAATTGTATACTTTTACTTTTGATGCTTAACGTTCCGCTAGCAGAACGCCTCGCCAATATCCAATGGTAGCGCCTGGCGCGAAATACGAAAAGCCTTAAAAATGCTATAATTTCAATTTCTCAAACGTATGACTATTTTACACCATTTTAAAGATAAGACTCTCGTTAATCCAACCACATTGTCCGATTTCAAAAAGGCTTTACAGCGAAAGCAAAACATTAGATTATGTCAGGAGAGTACCCAGCCAGAAATAATCACACAGCCATTTTTCAAGCTAGCATATATGTCACAAAAACCAAAACCACAGCTAAATGCAGCACTAACCTCTTCATCAGATGACACTCCTAGGACATTATGTTATACAATACATGCATGTTTTGTTCAATCAAGTTCATATTTATATCAAAAACCAGCTTTTTACATTAGCATGTTTTGTTCAGAACTAGCATACCCACCGAAAACTTCCGGTGAATTTACTAAATTACTCACGATTAACGTTCACAAAATACATAACAATTATTTTAAGAATTATAGATACAGAACTCTTTTATGCAATCGCGGTGTCAGATTTTAAAATAGCTTTTCGGTGAAAGCACATTTTGCAATATTCTGAGTAGATAGCCCGGCCATCACGGCTAGCTAATTTGACACCCACCAAGTTTGGCCCTCACCAAACTCAGATTTACTATAAGAAAAATTGGATTACCTTTGCTGTTCTTCGTCAGAATGCACTCCCAGGACTTCTACTTCAACAACAAATGTTGTTTTGGTTCGAAATAATCCATAGTTATATCCAAATAGCTCCGTTTTGTTCGTGCGTTCAAGTCACTATCCGAAGGGTGACGCGCCGGTGCATTTCGTGACAAAAAAATGCAAAATATTCCATTACCGTACTTCGAAGCATGTCAAACGCTGTTTAAAATACATTTTTATGCTATTTTTCTCGTAAAATAGCGATAATATTCCAACCGGGCGACGTTGTATTCGTTCAACGTGCACGCGAGCCTCAGTGTCATTGTTCTCAGAAGGACCACTCACAAAAACCCCTGCTGTTTTTCGCCCAGAGACTGGAGAGCTCTCATTCCACTTTCTGGCTCCTTCCTAGAGCCAATGAAAGCCTTAGAAAATGTCACGTTACAGCAGAGATGCTGTATTTTTCATAGAGATGCCCTAGAAGGAGAACAAATTGTCAGACAGGGCACTTCCTGTATAGAATCTTCTCAGGTTTTGGCCTGCCATATGAGTTCTGTTATACTCACAGACACCATTCAAACAGTTTTAGAAACTTTTGAGTGTTTTCTATCCAAATCTACTAATTATATGCATATTCTAGTTTCTGGGCAGGAGTAGTAACCAGATTAAATCGGGTACGTTTTTTATCCGGCCGTGAAAATACTGCCCCCTATCCCAAACAGGTTAAGTATATTTTAGCAATTACATGTAATTTTGATACTTAAGTATATTTAAAATCAAATACTTTTGGACTTTTATTCAAGTAGTATTTTACTGGGTGAATTTCACTTTTATTTAGGTCTTTTTCTATTATGGTATCTTTTCTTTTACTCAAGTATGACAATTTGGTACTTTTCCCACCACTGCAAGTACATCAGTTTATATTTGAGTAATACATATACTGTAGTTGACGGTATTTTGATGAAAACTGTAGTAAGTGTGAAGAGGCTCCATGTTCTTTAGTTTGGCCGATTCCTCTGACTGTGTTTGACATGTTTAGGATGACAATGATAGTCAGAGGATTGGGCTACATACAGCACATATTGATCTAGGATCAGGATTTTGTAATTACAGCTCATACTGATCTAGGATCAGGCTATTGTAGCTACAGCACATACTGATATCGGATCAGGCTATTGTAGCTACAGCACATACTGATATAGGATCAGGCTATTGTAGCTACAGCACATACTGATATAGGATCAGGCTATTGCAGCTACCGCACATACTGATAGGATCAGGCTATTGTAGATAAGCCTTTCTCTCATATAGAAACAACATGGAGGAAGATGAAGTGGGAGAGAATTTGATAACAGAAAGTTTGAGTTTGAAAAAGAAAGTGAGAGACAGCAGAGAGAGAGTGAGCGTGAAATTCTCATCTGTAATTTAATATATATATTTTTTTTTTCTTAACCTTTTTAGCAGCATTTAAACTTAAAACATACGAACACATGGAAACACTTTTGCCACTGATCATTTTAGCATGCTGCTGGTACCCCCCCCTTCTCTCTCTCTCTCTCTCTCTCTCTCTCCCTCTCTCTCTTGCTCAGGCACACACACTCTCTCTCTTTCCCTCCCTCCCTCCCTCCCTCTTGCTCTCTCTCTCTCTCTGTTCATTAAGAGTGGCAGATGAAGCAGATGAAGTGTTTCTGTATAATATCTGCTGCAGCACTGGTTTCCAGGAGGCAGGGCAGGGTAGTGTGTTACTATGTGTGTTTTAATTGCCGGGGCTGTAGCAGGCACAACACCATCACAATCACATGCAGATGTGGCCACGGCAACTAGAAATAGTGTTCAGTCACATAAGTCATGTCATGAGCAACACATTGTTTGAACGGACAGTTGATGGAATTATACAAAAGCTACGGTACGTATGTTACCAGAACCATTCTGTAGTGCTCAGCTACGGTACGTATGTTACCAGAACCATTCTGTAGTGCTCAGCTACGGTACTTATGTTACCAGAACCCTTCTGTAGTGCTCAGCTACGGTACGTATGTTACCAGAACCATTCAGTAGTGCTCAGCTACGGTACGTATGTTACCAGAACCATGCTGTAGTGCTCAGCTACGGTACGTATGTTACCAGAACCATTCTGTAGTGCTCAGCTACGGTACGTATGTTACCAGAACCATTCTGTAGTGCTCAGCTACGGTACCTATGTTACCAGAACCATGCTGTAGTGCTCAGCTACGGTACGTATGTTACCAGAACCATTCTGTAGTGCTCAGCTACGGTACGTATGTTACCAGAACCATTCTGTAGTGCTCAGCTACGGTACGTATGTTACCAGAACCATTCTGTAGTGCTCAGCTACGGTACGTATGTTACCAGAACCATGCTGTAGTGCTCAGCTACGGTACGTATGTTACCAGAACCATTCTGTAGTGCTCAGCTACGGTACGTATGTTACCAGAACCATTCTGTTGCGCTCAGCTACGGTACGTATGTTACCAGAACCATTCTGTAGTGCTCAGCTACGGTAGGTATGTTACCAGAACCATTCTGTTGCGCTCAGCTACGGTAGGTATGTTACCAGAACCATTCTGTAGTGCTCAGCTACGGTAGGTATGTTACCAGAACCGTTCTGTAGTGCTCAGCTACGGTACGTATGTTACCAGAACCGTTCTGTAGTGCTCAGCTACGGTACCTATGTTACCAGAACCATTCTGTAGTGCTCAGCTACGGTACGTATGTTACCAGAACCATTCTGTAGTGCTCAGCTACGGTACGTATGTTACCAGAACCATGCTGTAGTGCTCAGCTACGGTAGGTATGATACCAGAACCATTCTGTAGCGCTCAGCTACGGTACGTATGTTACCAGAACCATTCTGTAGTGCTCAGCTACGGTAGGTATGTTACCAGAACCATTCTGTAGCGCTCAGCTACAGTACGTATGTTACCAGAACCATTCTGTAGTGTTCAGCTACGGTACGTATGTTACCAGAACCATTCTGTAGTGCTCAGCTACGGTAGGTATGTTACCAGAACCATTCTGTAGTGCTCAGCTACAGTACGTATGTTACCAGAACCATTCGGTAGTGCTCAGCTACAGTAGGTATGTTACTAGAACCATTCTGTAGTGCTCAGCTACGGTACGTATGTTACCAGAACCATTCTGTAGTGCTCAGCTACAGTATGTATGTTACCAGAAACATTTTGTTGTGCTCAGCTACATCAGTTATGTGGGATGTAATAAGATCATAATCATTGCTTGCTATTCAGTGTTTTGTCAGAAGATGCTGCTGAATAGCCTAACGGGGAAAAACTTTGGGGCAAGTGAAAGTAAGATGGAAGGGTGAAAACAAGGTGATAGGACAAGCAGAGGAGGAAAGTAGGAATGGATTATACGAGAGGTATTCCTTTCTTCTTCATGGTGCATTGTTTTCCTGTTGCAGAACAGTTATTGTTATCATATACAGTACAACGGCAGATATAGAGAAACAAAAAGACTGCACCCAGATCTGTCTGTGCTGTCCTGCCAACTCCCAGCGACCATAGGAGTTGGCAAGACAGTACAAACAGATCTGCGACCAGGCTATGACATTATTGTCATTGAATCTTGAAGAGTGTGAAAGACAGTGAATCTTTTTGCATTCACATTAGATCACAGAGAGAGGACAGTGATGGTTTGGTGGTGGGAACTCATCCTTTTAGAACAATTGTAACCCTCTCACCTGGGTGTCACTGACTGGGGGTCCCCGTGAGGGTAACACACCTGACCCCTCTGTGCCCGCCGTGCTCAGTTAGCAAAAACTCAACACACTGTCACGTCTGGGTGCACACACACACACACACACACACACACGCACACGCACACACACACACACACTCCTCTGACCTCTCTCATTAACAAGGTGTTTTTGCCCACAGAATTGCCGCTCACTGAATGTGTTTTGTTTATCGCACCATTCTCTGTAAACTCTAGAGACTGTAGTGCGTAAAAATCCCAGGAGGGCAGCTGTTTCTGAGATGCTGGAATCACCATGTGTGGCACCAACAATCATACCACGGTCAAATTTGCTTAGATGACGCATCTTGCCCGTTCTAATGTTTGGTTGAACAACATCTAAAGCTCTCTACTCTATATACTCTATATATGGAGTTGCAGGCAGCCACATGATTCGCTGTTCGAATGTAACCTTCCTTGATGGGCTAAATCAGGTATGTAGAGCTGATGGCATGACCTATGTCATTGTGTGGGACAATGTCAGGTTCCACCATGCTCAAATGGTGCAAGCATGTTTTCAGTCCCATCCACAATTTAACACCCTGTACTTACCCCCATACTCTCCTTTCCTTAACCTGATTGAGGATATTTCCTCCACATGGAGGTGGAAGGTATATGATAGGCGCCCTCACGAACAAGCCACCCTTCTCCAGGCCATGGATGGCGCATGCAATGACATCACGGCAGACCAGTGTCAGGCCTGGATTCACCATGCCCGAAGATTCTTCCCAAGATGTTTGGCTAATGAAAACATCCATTGTGATGTGGATGAGAACCTATGGCCAAATCAACAAGACAGGTTTAAGGGAAATATAGAAGTACAGTAATCAATCCTTTGTTTTGCTTTTTACAGTAACCCAGGTGAGGAACACTGCAGTTGATGTTTTACTGTAGTTTTTTTTCTTTTTTTGTAGTTAATTATTTTAGCTTTGATTCAAAGAAACCTATGAGTGATTTTATTGTATTTCATCAATAAATGTCATATTTTGTTCAATGATTCCACTGTGTCTGTAGTATTCTCTCTACTAGTCCTTTTACAGTGATGTATTTACGTGTAGTAGCATAATGAAACATGTATCACATATTTTGTTCTACAATATTTAATGATTGAACGAACAACTACACAGTGAAACTATCGGTATCTTGTGTGTGGGTGATCTAAATGAATGTTCCTATGGTATTTCATGATAAATGAGTTATTTGAACCAATGATTCTGCAAGTGCAAGGTTTCTTTAAAGATATGAATGCACAATGCAATGTTTTGAACATTGGACAGCCTTTGTTACAAGTGATGACCGTTTTGAGTTTTGTGTCTAGAGTTTTGAAAAATGACCACAACGTTCTGAATTTAGTGCCAATGGGATTGTAAAAAACTGTATAAACGTTTTATCTACAACCGTAACTTTTTATCTACATTGTGTGACCCTTTGCCTCATGCAGATTTGGAACCAAATGTGTTGTCATTGACAGAGAGACACATGATTACGGACAGAGAAAGACTGACAACAGTGCATTGTGATATTATGTCTGGAGCCATGTGTCCTGGACAGTGAAATATGATGACTACATCTGATTCTAATAGAGTGGGAGAGGGACTGCTCGTGCACTGTCAGAAAAAAAACGGATAATTTATGACTGTCAACCACAGGGACATACAGGGGCAATATGCATACTGGAGAGACTTAATACACACACACACAATCCCATCCCACGCATTGTCTTCCAAAAATCCTTGTCTGCTATAAGACAAAACTGCTCAGACCTCTTTTAAGTGTTTTCCACTGACTTGATTCTTGCCAGCTCTTTTCCTCAGCTTTCCGGAGCTTTAGTGTGTGTGTATGTGTATGTGTGTGTATGTGTGTGTGTGTGTGTGTGTGTGTGTGTGTGTGTGTGTGTGTGTGTGTGTGTGTGTGTGTGTGTGTGTGTGTGTGTGTGTGTGTGTGTGTGTGTGTGTGTGAGAGAGTGGGTGTGAGAGAGTGGTTGTGAGAGAGTGGGTGGGTGGGTGGGGGTGTGTGTGTGTGTGTGTGTGTGTGTGTGCGTGAGAGAGAGAGAGTGGGTGGGCGTGTGTGTGTGAACAGTATGTCCATGCGTGCTTCTATGCTTGTGAGTGTGTGATTGCGTGCGTGTGTGTGTCTGTGTAGTTTTCATGTGTGCCTACGGACATTACTGAACTAGAAAAAGCCACAGAACAGTCCCATCAGAATCAAAAGGGGGATTTAATGACTTTCTGTGTTGTTTCATGGGTTTAAATAGACTTAGGGCCAATGTTTTTCATATGGGCCCTGTGAGAGCCACACCAGACACAGTTGAAACAGGAAAACCGGCAAACCTCAACTTTCCGTGGCACAATGGCATGGATTGTTATGCTTATGTCACCGCGACATGGGCACAATGAAGTACATGAGTTGTCACTGTTTTTATAGATCGGCCTCCTGTTGTTGAAGACTTTATAATGAACTAATTTGTTCTTCTGCTTTCTTATGAACGTTTTGGATCTTTATTGTATGGAAATGACAAAATGCCTCGTTGGCTCATTCTGGGGGGAAAACATTTGTCATTTAGATGGCAGGTAAACACCTCTGCAGGAAAAGCAGGGAGGGACTGGGAGAAAACAGACTTCTTGGGAAGGCTGATGGTAGAAAATACTCCTATTCACTTTTCAATTTGATTAATGGATTGATGACTAACAAATAAAACCAAATATTACAAACCACTAAATCATTGTGTATACCAGTGTGACACCGCCTTAAAGACTTGATTTAAGACAGATGGATCAAGAGAGATCATGGAATTTTATCCAGTCTTATTGAGTTATACTGTATGAATAAACCAAATTGTATGAAACATGCTTTTCTACTTTTGTGCTTTCTCCTGCTAACCCCCCTCCCCTCCCCAACACACACACACACACACACACACACACACACACACACACACACACACACACACACACACACACACACACACACACACACACACACACCTCCTAACTTCTCAAATCCCAGCAAGAATGTCACACATATTCCTCCAAAAGAGAACCCTCTTGTGAATAGGACCACTGAATATGCAGTGAAATTTCATACAGTGTAAATTAGTGCCATGTTTCAAAACCTGCAAGCTGGCCTCAAGATGTGGGACGTCGTTGACAAAGTCCATCCGTAAGTCAGTGCCTTCTGACATGTCTCACCCAGACAGTGAATTATATGAGAGTAGCTTCTTCATGTATGCCACAGTTGAAACAGGAAAATCTCTGTGGCAGAGAGGAGATTTATTTGGGTTGGGATCAAACCCAGTCAGACATCACATCAGAAGAGCTACAGTCCAGTCGGACATCTGGACCATAAAAGAGTCAAAAGACCAATAATTGGACAAAAGATCAGAATTGGGCTGCCTGTGTTAACTCAGCCATAGTATCTGGACTGGACAAAATGGGCCTCCACTTGTTTTTCATATTGCTTTCATAAAGATGAAATGATTATGAATAAGATGCTGTTCACTTGTTCCACTCCTCACTTTCATACAGAAAGATAAACTAGCTACATATTGCAATTCTAAAAACATACGGTAGGCAAGCTGTTGAATGTGTATGTCCTCTTATCATGATTTGTACTGTGTATGAATACAATCAAGCATACAGTACTCAGCCAGTCAGTGAAAGTGCGCAATGATGATACTGCGTGATTCATGAAAAGATCTTTACTGCATTTTCAATTTGAGGAAAAACTCCAATACGCAACTGATGTCATCAATATTTTGACAGCTTGTCAATTGGCTGAACTTTACCCCTGACACCGAAGGCCTCAGCCAATCGGATTGCAATTAAAATATAGTATAAATCCTTTCAGGGCAACGGCATGAGGGCACGGGGAAACGTCAATACTACTGGAAATCCCATAGGCTCACAAAGTGCCGTCAATTAAGTCATGTATTTTTTATATTTATATTATATTTATATTTTAGTCATTTAGCAGACGCTCTTATCCAGAGCGACTTACAGTACTGAATGCATACATTTCATACATGGCCCCCCGTGGGAATCGAACCCACAACCCTGGCGTTGCAAACACCATGCGTTGCAAACACCATGCTCTACCAACTGAGCTACAGGGAAGGCTTGTAGTAATCAAATCAAATCAAATTGTATTGGTCACATACACATATTTAGCAGATGTTATTGCGGATGTAGTGAAATGCTTGTGTTCCTAGCTCCAACAGTGCAGTAATATCTAACAATTCACAACAATATGGACGTGATGATTACAACAGGTGGATTTTCACTGTCCTTGTTGGTTATTGTTGTTATCAGTGATATGCTCATTGGTGTTATCAACCACATGTTAAAAGATCTATTGCAATGACCATTATGGAAGCCAAACACAGTTTAAATGGTCTGTTTAGCACACAGCTACACCATACTCTCTCTCTACAAATGGAAAAGGTACTGTAGGCCTACTGGAAGCTTGCAGGAGCAGGACGCTTCTGTCAAGCTAAATAATACTGTAGTCAATGCATACTTATAACCTTGTTGTTGTTGTTATAACCCGCTTCAGAATTCCATGTGTACATTCAGTAAGAATAATGTAATGCTCAATGATATCAATATGGAAGACGATTATCCTTTCCTTCTCACTCCCCTCCCATCTGTTTCAATAATAATAATAGCATTTGAAACACATTGATCATGCATGCCACAATATTGATTAGACAAGATAAATGTATCTCCTATCCATCTGACTGTAAATTATGGATGAGTCCTTCTGGTTTCAATTAAAATAAAACAATTATACATTTTTTCTGATTTTGTAAACTATACAAGCAAAATTGACACTCACTGCATCAATCCATGAGGCTTGGTCATAGCATTAGTACCGAATAAGAAATTCTGTGTGTAAAACGAATAATGACTCAGTAATCCATGTTTTCTGGGAATGCTATAAAACCCGGAAGTTGGGAGCAGAGCTAGAAAGTTGTCTGTCAGAAGTATTACAATGTAAACGTACTTTTAATCCGTCTGTCTGCATCTCTCATGACATATGCATATGGGGGTGTAGTGAGATACCCAATGGGCTGGACGGTTCTCTTCTCATCACTCATCTTGAAAAAACGTATACTAAAAACTTGGAAGTCAATCAATCCGCCATCATTAAAACAATGTAAAAATGTAATGATTTATTATTTAAATGTTGAAAGTGTGTGAGCTATGGAGAGAAACAAAATGGTGCAGTGGCGGAGGCCATGTGGCGAAAGTGATGTGGGTGCTGGAGATGGGGGTGTATGCTAGTGGGTCTGGGCAGATGTGATGTAGTTGATGTTTGTATGATGTTGTCGATTGTATGTGTATGTTTTGTATTGTTTATAAAATATGAAAACATTTGAATTAAATGCAAATTCCAAATCAATTATGTTTTTTTTCTTCTTTAAATCTTACACAACGATGACTTAACTCTGCTAAACTTATAAAAACATACTATTACTGTATTTTAAGTTAGAACCCAAAATCTCACAGCATCACTCTCAGTCCAGACAATGTATAAAACGGACTATAAAAGTAACCCATTATTACAGTACAGTACGCAAGCCTGATTTTCCATTAGAGTAAAGGGGATTTTCCCCACACCTCATTCCCTCACTGTCCTGCCCTTGGGCCATTAATGATAAGTAGAGGCTGAATACCGTGTTGAGTTGTCTAACAGACCAGGAGTGGCTGTGGCGTTCATTTGCAAACAGAACAGGAAGTGGCTGTAGCGTTCAGTTGCATAGTGTTTTAATAGTGTTGGGCCTGGGTGGGTTGGAGTTAAGGTGGAGGTGGGGGTGGGGTGGCGCCATTGGGATACGGTAGGCTACTAGGCCCTATACTCACACCCCATATGGTGGGAATTATAATAATTTGTGGTGCATTGTGGTCCATTTCTAGCGATCCCAGAAACTACTGAGGAGACATCAGAACGTTTTGCCATTTTAGCTGCACTCCCAGCATTAAGTCAGTCAGTCAGTCAGTCAGTCAGTCAGTCAGTCAGTCAGTCAGTCAGTCAGTAGGAAGGAGAACGTGTTGTGAGGAGAAATAATAGCTCGCTTCGACAGGCCAAAATGAAATGTTTCAGATGCCTTGGGTTGTCATGCATGGTTTCTCTGCCATCCCCACAAAGAATAATGTTAGGTTAAAAACGATGAAAAACGTTTAATGGAAATAAGCTGAAATTACCCTGAGGGCTCACGGGCCAATGGCTTTGTCGCACGTAATCAAACTGTTTCAAGTTCTCAATCATACGAGACCTAAATGCAGTAACGTAAAAATCTTGTAAGTATATGTTTCTAAAGATAACTTTCATATGTATGTACAGTTGAATATAGAATGGCAGCAGCATGTCATGGACTTGACCGTTGACGTCCTACAAAAACAGCGGCCAGACCTGGGTTCAAATGCTATTCAAAATAAGTTGAAGTACTTTATTTGTGCCTCATTAACCTTGCCTGTTGCAATTGAACCAATAGAAAGGTCCCAAAAGTCCAAGCCCTGCCCGCCTGGCAATCGTGGGCAGGCTAAAAGAAACGCTTAAACTATTGAAACATTTCAAATAGTACTTGAGCCCAGGTCTGACAGCGGCTACATGGTTTTTGACTGCTTGGCCTATGTACTTTAATGTGTGTAAATGTTGAAGCCATTAGCCGTTCCCCAGAAAACTCTCCGGCGACGCATCATTGACCTCAGACCCTGTGATGATACTTTATTATGATTGGGCTCTTCTTTTCTAGTCACTAATTAGTAATGGGCTCCGCTGCACTTCATCTCTAAAAAGAGAAGCCTACGCATGTGCACGCACACACACGCACACATGCATACACATGCACGCTCAAACACACACACATGAATGTTTTTTACAGATTTGGCGAGTCCATCTCCTCTCTACCACACCTATGATAATGGTATCCTACTCTTGTTTAAGGAGCCTGTTACAAGAGCTTGGGACTATACGGTTCAATATGCATTTTTGTCAAAATTGAGTTATTGACATAGCCTTGTTCTGTTCAATGTTCTCTACCTATATAATGGTCTAAATACCCCCAATTAATGTTGTAAAAAAATTAAGATATATATTTAAAAAAATGCTGACACCATTCAAATCAAATGAGGGTTCTGAACTTTAAAGCCAATTATCTCAGAATCATATTTTTGAAAATAGAACCTTTTAGTCCCAAGCTCTGGTGTAGATACCTCCCCCTACTCTACTATATATTATGTATAACCATTCTTTTCCTCTTCCTGACTGAGTATGAATGGGTGGATGTGGGCAGTGGAGCCTGGTGGGAGACACACTGTGAATCCATAGGCATTCACCTCCAGTCTGACACACACTACGTCTCTGAGACACACCAGATCCTGGTGTGCTGGCCTTTCTGGTGCTTCATAGTGTGTGTGTGTGTGTGTGTGTGTGTGTGTGTGTGTGTGTGTGTGTGTGTGTGTGTGTGTGTGTGTGTGTGTGTGTGTGTGTGCGTGCGTGCGTGCGTGCGTGCGTGCATGTGTGTGTGTGTGGAGGGAGCGGGGGGAGAAGTGGTGTGGATGTGAGGCTGTGTCTGGGGTGTGTGGGTAGTGTTACCGTATCTTTCAGACTGTCTCTGGCTCCATAGTGTTTGATAGAGTGTCATGGGGGGTGAGGGGGCAGGGGATTCAAGGCTCCAGTGGTGAGGATGTGTGTGTGATTGTGGGGGGGAGGTGAAGTTGCTGTGATTCAGATTACTCAGACATGGCACCCCCCGCTTCATATAATGTAATGGGGGGGCAGTGATGTGGATGTGTGTGTGGTATGGGGATATCAAACATTGGCACCCCTGGTCTCTGGCTCCATAGCATTTGATAGAGTCATTTGATAGAGTGGTTGGAGTGAGAGGGACAGAGAGGGTAGAGTGGTATGGTACGGATGTGTGGGTGGGTTCATGGTTCATTCTCAGTCATGCAATCATGGGGGCACCACCAACTCTGGGTCCATCGCTACAGCTCTGTAGGTTCTGTTCTTCACTGAGACTGGTCCAGAATGTTGTTTATTGCTTGGCTAGTGTTGGTGCTCAATCTCAGCAGCCCTGCCATTCCTTAGGCCATGGTGTGTTGCACCATGTGTTGCCCCAACACTGTAGGCGTCTGGCGGCCATGACTAGCGCTGTTACGGTGACCGTATTACCGCCACACCGGCGGTCATGAGTCATGACAAATTTCACACACATATTATTTGGTATATGTAAAGACAAGATTAAATCAAGAATAGTGTGATGGGTGACAGTATTAGCCTATCACTTGATATATGGAATGATATATTATCACCAGCTTAAAGCAAACGGCACATGCTGTTTTGTGCGACTTTTTCAAATCATAGTCGCACACCTCATGTAGCCTAGCCCATAGCCTATAGGTTTTGATGAGGTTTGTATCACAACTAAAGTGGCCAAATAACGCTTTAAAATTAAGCACATTGATCCGCTTTACAACGGGTGTAGAGACAACTGAGTTTCAAGTTTGGGAAGATAATTTTCATCATAAAAACACTCCTTTATAATAAAAGCATTACATGCATAACTGCATTTGTGGTCACTTGGTGGTATTTTCCTGCTACTGGAAAATACACTTTTTTCCTACTGCCGTGTGCGCATTGCTGCGCTTATAATGTGAAGAAATAGCCTAATAGTTTATCAACATTTTAAGCTAAACGTTCTCATTGCATAAAAACTTTTTTTTTATGGTAGTGGTTCTATTAATTTGGGATCTATCGCATCTGACAACTGTCCCAGACTATGTTTGGAATATTTATTTCTCCCACTGAATAGAATAGGTCAACTTTTGTACTATGGGGGATAGTAGATTGATATAGGCTAGTGCTTTTGCTGTTCATTAGGCCTACTCATCTTGTTGGCTGATGAAAAGTAAATGTGGACAGTTCTTCAGATATCAATATGCGCCTCAGAATTGGATAAGGACACATGCAGTTCTGTCCCCAATGTGTCGGTCTTGACTTGTAGCCTGTGAGAAAGACCCGATCACCTTACTTACTGTGAGAGGTTCTTCGGCACACAGCAGGGAGAAGGGAATTACAATGATTATATTCAGCACAGCGGCCACTGGCCGCATGGATTTTTTTAGGGGGCATTACGGCCACACAAAGTGGATGCAGCCGGGAAATTTGAGGCATTATCAAGTGCTTGTCAAATTGTGAATGAGAGACTGATGAAGTGTTTACAGCCTTGATGAAGTGTGTACAGCAGAGCTCATGCCTTTTTTGAAATCATCATTAGAGTCTTGTCTGCTAAATGAACTAGTGTAGCCCAGAGCCATATGGCATAACCAGATCAGGGCCTAACATAAAGACAACTTAGAGTATGCCATTCTGTTCTTCTGAAATAGACTACATTTTCTTCACATCCTGTTTCTTTAGACCTGTCTAAAATATTTAATGGCTTTATTGTGATGGTGTAGGCTATATTACATGGATTTATTATAGTTTTTAAAATGTAGATCTTCCAAAGTCTGCATCAGTGGCTTGTAGGCTATGTGTGGAAGCCAGAAAATGCTAAAAGTGTTTATGTTAATTAATGGTCAATTACCGTGACCGCCACAGCCCGAGCCATGACACCCTACTGGCACCACGGCCAGGCCAACACTATGACTGGTCAGCTCAGCTGTCCCTTAAGAAGCTGTCACAAAGACCTGACATCAGTGACAGTTCGCCAGCATGTCGGCCTGCCATGATCCTTCATAGTGTCATAGTGTTGGCCCAGCCATGGCGCCAGTAGGGTGTCATGGCTAGGCCTAGTTTAATAAAGGTTAAATATTTTTTTCTTTTTTTATTCATTGTCACACGTACACATGTCAAAGGCTCGATGGCTCTCTTCTTGTACAGTGTGCCCCATTTCCTGTTGTAGTGTTTCATCTGTGTATCCAATCACATCATCAGAGACCAGTTAGTGTTTTATCTTTGGGGAAATGGAAGCCTACTCATGCTCTTTTGACATGTTTACATTCTGTAGGTGAAATGCAGTTAAACTGGAAGAATGTTTGGATAGTATCTATACAGAGTAGAGTCAAAACATCCACTGTGCATTTAGAATGTCAACGTCATTTACATAACACCACATAACAGTCATTCAACCTAAAAGGTTCCAGGTTTAAGCCTGATATTGTGCCACGACATTCAAGGAGAATACAGTAAACAACATGCTATCAAGCTATCCAGAGAGGCAGGAAGCACTGCATGGTGGAAAAGGTTTCCACAGTCAGCCAGACAGCCCTGCCCTGCCTGTCCCCCAGGCCGTCTGTCTGTCTCTGTCCGACACCCTCTGTGCACAGCAGGGCTGCTGGGAGTTGTTGTTTTCTTCAGCTTGCTGTTTGCTTTCCTGCCTCTTTATGGGGCTGATTTTCAGTCTAATTGGATCTCACAGGCAGAGTTCTGGGTCCGTGTTCAAAAAGCGTCTCAGAGAAGGAATGCTGATCGAGGATAAGTTCTGGCTTTCAGATCTTAATGAATAAGATTTTATGGGCAGGGGGGATCTGATCCTAGATCAGCACTCCTACTCTGAGATTCTGTGAATATGGGCCCTGAATACTTAGAGACTACTTCCAACAAGCTCTGTGCTCAATAAGCCTAGTGAGCAGATCCTCCAACGTCCATTTCAATCAGCTTCTCTTCTGCCTCTGAGTAAAGTGGAGGCATTATGATTACTTTACAGTTCTAAAGCAGAATGGTGTGAGGTTTATACAAATAAATAGTGTTGCTTGACTGTTGATATTATAAACATTTTGGTACAGTCATAATTCATTGAAGTCTTAGCAATTCACGTTTCCATAGACACAAAACTTCCCATGTTTTTCTTACTGGAAGGCACAGTATGTTGTGTAGTAGTAGTGGTACCAGTACTTTATAGGGTTATGATCATGAAGGCAGGAAATGTGTCAGCCACATCCTAGCCGCGGGGGTAGCTTATACGCTCCGCTCCAGATTGGTTGCTACATATCAGTCGTATAATCAGAAGCATATCACTTCAGGGTAAAATACCCACATCCTCTAACAGCGGGGACCTACTAGCTAATTTATTTTACCTTAATTTAACTAGGCAGGTCAGTTAAGAACAAATTCTTATTTTCAATGATGGCCTAGGAACAGTGGGTTAACTGCCTTGTCCAGACGCCTATTTGTACCTTGTCAGCTCAGGGATTTGACTTGCAACCTTTCGATTACTACTCCAACACTCTAACCACTAGGCTACCCTGTGGCTAAGCTCAGCAAAGCTCTCCAAGAAAGCCCCAAATAGAGAACTCTACCTTGCCCTGTTGCTCTCTTTCTAAGTGCTGTAACAGTCAGACATGGATGTTTTAGCTAACTCTTGGGCTACACTTTTAGCTAGCTCTCGGGCTATGCTATGTTTTAGCTAGCTCTCGGGCTACGCTATGTTTTAGCTAGCTCCGCGCTATGCTATGTTTTAGCTAGCTCTTAAACTACACTATGTTATAGTTAGCTGGACGCTTGCTGTTCCTTGTTTTTAATTTCGAAGAATGTCCCATGAAGCACATGTCCCAATATTGTACAGACTCATATTGATTGTGCTTGACACATAAGGCACACAAAGACATTGATAATAGGGAGAGAGTGGCTCTTATTGATTGTGTAATGATGAGGCAGATTGTGAGGGCGGATAGATAGGGACCTGGGGAGGGTGGCGAGAAGGGGCATCACATTAACTATTTATAGCTATGGAAGGAGATGTTCTTATGGCCAATTACAGCAATTACAAACATCACTTACGAGGGGAGACACCCAAGGCCAGACAGGAGACAGACAGAAGAGACACCCAACCAACATCATCACCTCCATATCTGTTGTCACTGTCCTGCCGTATCTGTTGTCATCACAGATATATACAGAGACAGACACATTGATCTGGCTAGGAGTTTTAACATTTTGGGATGTTAATCATAAATGGGACGTGTTTATTTGCTACATTTTAACAGAAAAGACATTAGCAGAGTATAATGCTGCAGTGTTTGCTCCGTTCCAGACATTATTATGAGCCGTCCTCCTCTCAGCAGCCTCCACTGGTGTTACAGTACCACTGCTCTAGTTCTGTCCACCTGTAATTACAGGAGACCTAGTCTACAATACCCCTGTACTTTGACTACAGATGACTCTTTGAACTACTGTAAACCAGTGCTTAGCTCAGGGCTAATAGGGGGTCATGTTGTTGCTCCACTCTGTTGTCTGTATGATTTGAGCCTTTAGAGATTGTTGAAGCTCTCTAGAATGTCAACAGGGTTGAAGGTATTGGTCCACCTAGTAAATCAATTATGTTAAAGTCAAAAGATGTTATAGAGAGATTATAGAGAGGAGTTAAATCACTGTTAGTCCTCCTCAAAAGCCAACCAAGATGATGCCCACACTATTACTTAAATATAATAGCATTTTGAAAAGTATTTGAAATAAAATATGAAATGTACAGAGGTCTCTATCTGTGCTTATCATGACTATAATCTGTTTGAGATGACTTGTTCGTTTAATTCGCTTCCCTCCTTTCTTGGTTTGGTTTTCATTCCAACTTCAGTTAAGCTAAACCATTCTGTTTTAGTGCCATGTCATGTCTGGCAGCAGACACAAGGCCTAATGAACAGTTTGATTTACCCAGCGACGTCTCCGAACTGTCGTCAAAGTCTCTGAACCATCGTCAAAGTCAGTCAGCAACCACTGCCAGAGTCCTGCTGGGGAATAACTGGCTAAATTAAACTAGGATCACACATTGTTTGGATGAACTCTTTGAACTTCATTTGATGGGCGCTTCATCCGTTGTCAATCATAGAAGCACTTGAAAGGACTCCTGTCATTCTCCATTATTGTTTTGGCGAATCTTCAAGACTTTTCATAAAAACAAACTGACTTTTTCAAGTGCTGGCTGTCCATAGAGTATGTGCTGAATTTGTTTATTTTCAGTAAAGCCACAATATGGTCTCCTTAAGAATAACAGACTATTCAGATGTAGGATCTTAATTTGGTCACCTTGTTGCAGGATAACTTTCCTGCAATGCAGGAAATGTTAAACTTTTACTGTATTTAAGGTTTAAAAAGGCTTCTGAAGCTTTTGATAAACTCAGACTTGATTTTCCCTTACGGAAAATGGATGAACCCCAGCAAAAATGTCCATTAGTTATATTCCACATAATAATTCACATACTGTTGCTACAGGATTATTTTCCTGCTGTAGCAAACTGGCTCAAATTAAGATCCTACATCTGTAGGCTTATGATGTGGATGGATGAATGAATGAATGGATGGAAAAGTAATTGCTATAAACTAAAATTTCTTCTCATCCTTTGTTAAGTAAAACAATTTGTTCCCTGAATTCATTCTCACCACAAAACAGAGGCCTCAGATGTCAGTAGAGGATTGGACCGTCTCCCTACATTACCCACAAATCCCCCAGACCAGACACACATGGCATATAACAGAATTTATTCTGATGAATTTAGATGAAGCAGAATTATAGACAATAGAGCTAGGAGTTTTCCCTGGTCAGTACAGTACAGTACAATAGGTAAGATAATTAATAATTAGGTGGGTGCTTACATTTGTCGTATACAAGTTTGTTTTTTGCATATCCCACTCCCCCTGAGACACCCTCGGAGAGTGGAGTCAGAGCCAGAGATCAGCCATTATCAACGGCAACCCTGGGGCAATTAGGGTTAAGTGTCTTGCTCAAGG